>NC_045951.1:23810987-23993487 GCF_004382195.2 Drosophila sechellia
AAAGAAGCACATGAGTAACGTAAATACACAACTCATAAAGAAATATAATACAATAGAGTCCTCAGAAGAGTAGAATAGAATAGAATAGAAATGGATCCTAAGTCCATACCAAAAACTAAATTTTCGACTAAACACGGTCACTACGAGAACGCTGCCATTTGGTTTAGAAAATGTCCCAGCCAATCTCCAACGTTGCATGAACTTCGTGCGAAAGGACCTTATAAACAAAGATTGCCATGTGTAATTTGGATGATGTTATTGTCGAATAAAGACACCGGGGATTCCTAGCCTGCTGCATGATTCAGGTATCCACGTAAAGTATAAATATTCTTGGTCAGGATCAATATCTGAGTCGATCTGGCCACGTCCGTCTGTCCGTATGAACGTCGAGATCTCAGGACCTATAAAAGGTAGCGAGTTGAGATTAAGTATACAGATTTCAGAGACATAGACGCAGCGGAAGTTGGTTGATCCACGTTATGAAATTTCGCGTTCGCATTTCCACTAGATTAGTAACAGGTAGATACCCGTCTCTTTTTTTTGTAACAGCTTCAGTATAGTTGGGATGGGTAAGCGACAAACTGTGCATACGCATCGCTTATTATTGAATTTTCCAGTCTGAATGGTCGCTACCCGAGCAATGCCATCTAGACCCGGGAGCAACTCAGTGATGCGCCCTAGTCTCTACTCTGTAGGAATTTTCTCGTCACTTCTGACAATCACAATGTCACCGACCATTTAATTGGTTTCTTTCGGTCTCCGTTTAAGTCGTGGTTTTAAGTTGGAGCGCCAGTCTGACCTTCATACTATCCAGACCTGACGTAAGATACGTTATCCTGAGTGCCGGCTGCTGAGTGTGTGCAAGTGTTACCGCCTGCAGGTCATCCTTGTCTGCATTTAAACGTCAGAATGGTCTGTAATTGAGGCATGCTTCTATCTGGACGAGGACAGTAGATAAATGCTCGTATGTCATTAGGTTTCCTTCAAAGGAACGATGAAGATAAAACCCTTTACCAAATTGCCTCCAAAGTCATACAAAATTCGGATGGCCTGGAGTCTGCCCCTGAATCTGCCCCTTTGTGAGTTATGGAATCACCACGTCATTGTCTTCCTGACGGAATACCTTGGTTCATAGTTGTAGAGTTTTATTCGCAGCGGCGAAATTAGTACCGCGGTAGTACATGTGTTAAACCGGTCCTATTCGGTTGATAAAACAGCTCTAAATGGATAGCTTTACTCGCTAGACAAATGAATGCCTCTAAGTATGTATGTTGAAAAAAGCTGTTTCACGCACAAAAAAGTTTGTGTGCAACGATAAGTTTTTTCCTTTGAAACAAATATTTTAATATCTTTTGAGCCGAAGCGTTTTTTTCATTCCGCAATATGCGTTTGTGACTGGCAAAACTAACAAAAAATAGTATACAGTAAAATGTAAGTTTTTAAAATTTAGATTAATTTCAGCTGAAAGGCAGTTAGACAAGGCTGTTGCTTTGTTTTGTTTAACTAATTAATTATAATTTCTGTGGTTATTATTTGTAAAATAATTTAATATGCAATTACTATCAAGAAATCAGTTTTGTTTTGCTTGGACAAGAAAAAGCATACTAAATTAGAGAGATCATTTCAAAATTAGTTAATTAAATATGAGGGGCGGTGCCACGCCCACAATTTTTGGTATCATAAAAGGTATGTGGAGTTATAAATTTTGGCCATGTTTAAAACAGAGCGCACATAGGCGTAATGCTCTTTTCACCGCTTGCTTGTCGTTGGCAATCCAAAACAGCAGCGTTTTCAAGTTATCATTTTTTATGACCAGATCCGTGAACTGGTAGAGCTTGGATAGAATGATGGGATTAATTTGTTCAGTGGTGAGTTGCGTTTCCTAGTCTCCCACTAATCCTCATGACCCCTTGCTCATCTATGGATGGTGACAGCGAGCTTAGTTTGCTGATTTTAGTCGTCCTTGTAGTTGGCATAATTCCCCCACAAATGCGGTAAATTTTGACACTTGTATTGGTCCGGAAAATCGCTCCGTTCCCTTGCTCCGAGCATTGAAAATTGAAAATCTGTAGATATAAGCGGAGCAGAATATAAGTCCATTATACAACTTTGGCCGGGCATGGAGGCATAGTTTTATCCTGGGGCCACTGGTCTTCGGATTGGTGTAGCAAATTTGGCCCGTTCTACCACAGCTTAAGCTGCGATGGGGTTAATCCGCGTGTTACAAAATCCGCAGGATTCTCCTGGGTAGGAACAAGACGTCACCTGCAAAGATCTCCACGTATTCTGTATAACAGGATCACGGGGTTCGACCAGTAGTATACAGAGACGGGTATCATTTGGAACGTGCTGATATTGTTCAAATAATATTCTTGGTTTATTGAACTTTACTTGACAGCGAAAACGTTTGTATGCAGGCGGAGTATGTAGAAGACTGAGCTCAAAGCTAAGAGAGTTTGTCTCTCCAAACGCTCAGTACAAAGATGTTTGCTTATATAAATAAGCAAATAAATGAGCAAGGAGGAAACTATGATAGATTTACTTTAATCTTAACTATTACACTTGGTCTCGTTTAATGCTGCCGGCTGCGTGGCCCGACATTCTTCGCCCAGGTCAGGTCAGAGGTCAGGCTTTCAGCAGAGTCCTTAAGGGGCAGCAGACGCAACTTGTTCACCGACAGTCCAAGCCTTCGAGTTCACCGCATGAAAGGCTTCTGAAGTAACGTTAGATACTCTTCCTTCCACTTAGACCAGATGATTTGCTAAAATTAGGATACGCGTTGGCATGCATCCAAGCGGTTGTAGTTGTTACTTGTCACGTCAGGCTCATGGAAGGTATCAGGAAGACCGCCGTTCAAGAAATGTGCTGGGGTAAGAACATTCAGATCAGCGGGGCTCTCTGAAAGTGATACTAAAAGTCTAGTATTAAAAACGGCTGTGGAGAGGTCCTTGAATAACTATAGATGCCCAGTCTAGGTTGCAAAGCTGATAAATTCGCGGATGTAGCACTTTATCGGGGCCTTGTTTCGAGCGTCCGGCTCACAGAAATCGACTCCAGTGAACTGAAAGGTCCGTCAAGACGGTCCCTCGGAAGATCCGCCATAATGGGTTCCGAGGTGTGACGAGGTTTATTCCGAAAACATCATACGCGTCTATTCGGGGCACAGTCACAGTCTTTTTTCACCAATAGGCCAATATTTGGAAAGAATTATACCAAGAAGAGCCCTAGGGCCGGTATGACGCTTTAACGAAGATCAAGCGCCCTCTCAGTGAGACTAGCAGATAGCCAATCTCTCTCCGACCCGATTAGAAAGGACGGTAACAGACCGGCAACTCGTAGAGCTCAGAGGGAAGAACACCTCTGCAGAGAATGTCGGCTGGAAGCTGTCAACTCCTGAAAAGACATAATCCTATTAGCCACAAACGTTAAACGTTGAATCTCGAAGGTTCAAACTCGAATACCGATCATTGAATATTTTCGGGTTAGTTACCTCATTCATAACTCTAGCTAAGAGATCTGTACCACAAAGCTCCAGCTTAGGAACAGTAATTGTCTTTAATGCAGCAACACGAGATTTCATGCAAAGTACATGCACCGTAAGCCTCGAGGATCGCAAAACCCATGATTTTCAAGATCTGCATCTGAGTCCAGCACAAAACGTGGGAATTCGACGGGACATATGCTTCCAAAGCAGCTGAAAATATAGAGCCACTTCTTGTTTTGTGCCTCAGGGAGGCTTTCATTCCAGGACATCTTTTTCTTACAGAGCTGTGGCAGAAAGACTTTAAACTGTGCGATTAAGGGACCAAACGTAAAACCTCGCAATTGTGGATAATACAGACCGTCTACATGAGGACGATGATGACAGTAGAACAGCAAATGAAAACAACAGATGATTATATAGATAGGATCATCATCAAATTTCAAGTGTCCTCCTTGGATACATCCTCTAGAACTATCGGAGTATTGGACTAAGATTTCCTCAGCTTGAAGTGGCCTCTACCACGAATTGTATTGGTCTGGTGCATAGTGTTTTTTTTTTTTTTTGCATGGGTCCTACGGCCACACCTCCCGCCCAACCGACCGAGGGACGCTGCCGTGTAGCGTACAGCTCGATTCGCGAGAAGATAGACGCGATATTGAAAAGAGAACAAAAACGAAGAAATTAATTTAATGTAAAAAAACTTTAATAAATATTAGTGTTATTAGGATCTAATTATTATTACAAAAGGTAATTTTTAGAGCGGCAGAGAGTGAAGATTACAAATAATAGGATAAAGTCTAATTTGATAAACCTAACTAACCAAGTCTGGACTCTCAACTTCACCTCGAATAAGCTTATATATAAGAACTTATCCAAGCATCGTTCTATGGTTAGCTAGGGAAGGTGAATTACTTAAAAGTAGTCTACTGGAATAAGCAGGTAATATACGGTTTGCATCCCAATTTACTCGCCGCAAGGCAAAAAGTCAGTTTTTTTTAGAAGATCAACAGGGAAACCTAATAGATCAAGTTTCCTTACTAGAAGGTAATGATTAACAGAGTCAAATGCTTTACTAAAGTCAGTGTAGTGATGTCATCTGTTTGAAGATTATTTTGGAAACCCTGTATTACGAAAGAAGTTAGCTCCAAGAGGTTAGTGGTTGTTGATCTGCGTTTCATAAAACCGTGCTGACACGGTGATATGATTGATCTAAAAAGGTGCTGCAAATGAGGAGTGATAACATTTGGAAAAAGTTGTGGGATAGAGAGTTCCGACAATTTAGAGATTCCTTTGTAATTGCTTGCATCCAGTTTGCTACCTTTTTTATGAAGACGAATCACAAAGGACAAAGGACACAGATAAGGTAAACAGTTTCAGTAAAGGCTTGCACAAGGCTTCCGCACAGAATCTGGGCACACAGCCACGGATTCCATCGGGACCTGGCGAATAGACCGGTTTAACACGCTGAAGATCGTTAGGCAGTGAGCTTTCGTTTATAGTGGGGCAAAATATTAGATTCGACTTAGATACCGCATAAGAGTATAGCTGTTCGGAATGAGGTAACGTAGAATATGTTGTTTGAAAAAACTTGGCGAATAGATCGGCTATTGCCTGATCCAATGTTACCGTAGTGTTTTCAAGAAGTGGCGAAGAAGGGTAAGAACTTGTTTTTTGCTTAGTGTTAACGAAATTATAAAACTGTTTCGGATCCTGTGCGAAATGGAACTTACAACGGTTTAAATAATTCCTGTAGCACTTAGCATTAACCACGGTAAAGTTTAACCGAGTGCTTAAATATTTAGAGAGGATGGGCTGAGAACCGGTATTTTTAAATGTTGTATAGAGTCTGGACTTTACATTTATTAGGTGTGTCAACTCTTTTTAAACCAAGGAGGTACACAAGAGTAAAAAATTGATTTAATTGCGGTATAAAACATATCATTATGCTGCAGGCTTTACTCCCGAGCAATTAAAGCCAGCTATAAAATTGTTTATCCGCCGAAAATTTGCCTTGCGAGAACAGGGAATTCGCTTGGTTGACTTCTCTGATTTTACTTTTAATACAGTACCTACTACCTATGTCGATTGTCACCTCGAAATTAGGATGATATGGATCTTTAGGATAAGTAAAAGGTGCTACCCTGGACAGAAACACACTTTCAGGACTTGTTACAAGACATAGATCCAACAATCGACCAAGAGAGTTTCGAATTTTTCGAATTGATAATCACCTTATTGTGAGTTTGTTGACAGCTCCTAGTTTGTCTCGGGCTGTCCTCACTTCATTTACTAGCTTAGATGATATCTTGGCTTTGCTGACTATTAGAATGGCAAAATCTTCGCAAATGCAATAAAAATCCACGGAACGCAAAGGGCTTAAAAATTAATTCCCGAGCTAGAAAATTCGGTCGGTGAGAAAGGGTAATCACCACCAGCAACGGCTGAAGAAGAGCGGAGAAGTGGCCCTGAAATCATGACGATCCCTATCGACCCGTCTGCGGAAAACTCACCCACTTACGAGTCGCGGCAACAAATCGATTGGCAATGCAACCGCACTTTATATATGGGTTTATGCATTTACAATGCCAGCGATTATTGTTTGCTTTAGTTTACGGCCGGACTTTAAAACCAATCGATCACAATTGGCCAGTGACCAAGCTAGCTATGTGTGTCATGTGAACGGAAGCTTGGCCCACAGCTCTATCCCAACTAACTAACTTTCCGGGGAATCTTCCGCCCAGCATATGCTATCCACTATCCAAGTCCCGGTGTAATTATGCGAACTCTCCGCGTTCCCCGACTCCTTTCCGGAGGTCACTTAACCGGATTGCGCCTGCGACATCAAAACAAATTGCACTCTCTCGTGGATAGCACAAAAATATGATTAGAAAACATTTACAAACGTAAATCGCATGTTAGCAACGACGTTATCCTGTCCGCAGGAAGGGGCCGTTCACGTCCGAACCCACCCTGACATAATTTGATGTGTGACCTTTGGCCGACCCACGATGCTCCGCCTCCGGGATGGGTCTAATTTGATTGACGTCAACGCGGCCGGAAACTGTGGGAAAGGGAGGCCGACGCACTGAAAAAAAATATATAGAACATGAAGTGTTTCACTTAAGTGAATCGGCTGCTTGACTATCAGATCAATGTCCTTGCCACGATAGTTCCTTTGCAGATTAAACTCCGCACAGCGTCCAATAGCAAAGACTTCAGCTTGAAAAATACTGGTGTATCTGCCCATTGATTCGTGGTATTTTAGCCTGGGGCCTAAAACCGCCAGCCTACTTCCCTCGTCGGTGAGGGATCCGTCTGTATACCACTTTATTGTTTGTTCTTAGACTTTAAACCTATATTATTTTTGATCAATTGGCACCATGCGAAAAATTCTTGTTTTGCATTGCCTTAACGTTATTATTATTTAAATATAGCTTAGAAATAGTAATAGCCGCCGAATCATAATATCACAAAATAAATTTCAAAAATGATTTTATAGTAGAATATTTGTTATTATCAGCTTGCGACGTGTGAAAAATTAATAAGGCAACGATTGTTGAGTGCTTGTGTCCGCACTTCGTGCCTCCCTCCAGATATATCTTTTGCAATTAACAGTTTTCTTATTTTTATTTATTTTATAAATTTTTATTTTCTACTACGTACTATTTTTATGAAATATTTATTTCTCAATGTAATGTCTTCTTTTTGCAAAATTTATGTTTTAAATTACAGTAATTATAATAATTTCCTTTGTATTTGCTTTAATTATTTGGTATATTTATTAAGTCATTTGACTTAATATGATGTATGTAAATGAACAATTTTTATTATTTAAAATGCACATTAGATTCAGTTGTTTTTCATTTTCAGTTTTTTTTATATTCCAATTTGATATTTTTAAAAAGCGCGCAATTTTATCATATTGCTACAAAATTGGCCAGAACTCTAAATATGTTATGTGTGTAAATTCATTTATTCGATCAGAATTGATTTCGTCCCGAAAATTGCCTTCTAGCACAAGTAGTACAATTTTGGACGTCACCAAAAAAGTGGCTGCATAGTGCCAAACCAATGTATGGCCGTTACGCATCTTGCTATTCTAGTGCCTTTGGTCATACCTATATATGGTGTACATACCTGGAAAAACTTTGGAGTTAAGTATCTCCGGCTTTAACCAAGTCTCTGTGAGCACTATAATATGGAATGCAAAGGGAAGGCTATCACAATACAATTTGGTTAGTTTGCTCTAGCATTTTGATAGGAAATAGTAATATTGGATGTTAGTTTTTTGAAGAAGATGAAGAGGAGGATAGTGCAGTAGACTGGCCACGTGAGGGAAGTTTAATTCCCACCGGCACCTTTTTCCTATTTTTAATCTTAGCTTCGAACTCTTTTACCACCATACTATCCGGCCAAAAATCACCAGAACAAAATGGTCGAAAAAAGCTCATTACGGACAGTTATCTTGAAAGATGATATGTCCCTAGCGTAAGAGAAGTTAAATTTTCCGCTTTTATATTATCGGCTTTTGTTTTGTCTTGTATATATACAATACATCAGATGATCTTTGATCAGGGGAAAACCGAGAAACGAGAATTTGTTTCTTTAGTGGAACCACCGAGAGGGGTTTCGGCTCTGCAGATTGTATTTCTGAAGTGCCAACTTGTGCCGGTAGTCCGGACTCAATGTTCCCTTGTGGTGGTAAACTAATCCGGACAGGTTGAATCACTGCTTGATTAGCCAGTGCAGACAATTCGGAATCTTTAGCAATCCTTGGGTGGGCTCCCTCAACAGCGGATTGATCCGATTGCTCGGATTGCTTTAAATCTTTTTTAGCTGCCGACCTAAGCAACATTTTTGTTTTTGCTGCGATTGACAGCTGATCAGATGTGGAGTCCTGTTGATCATTTGCCCGTTGTTGCGGGGCGTTCGCCTTAGGCAGCTTACCACCAAGAGGCCTTTTTGCGTTTTGGAGATTCTTCTTATAGCTTAAGGCCATTAAACTGTGAATTTAGCGCGGAAAGCGGATCATCGGCTCGACGAAAACAATCTCTAGCTACGCCAAAACTGTTGATCAGTTCTTTCAAGCCACCTTTAGTTTGGCGCATTAACGATTTCATTTCGTTCGCAACCACAAGGCAAGCATCACAACAGTAATTTAGATTTTTACCCTTTGCTAGGTCATCACTTGTACGGCCATTAAAGTCAGCGCACTTAGTATGCACCATTCTATCACATAGCCAACAAATCATTTTTGGCTGCTCAGGTATTATAATCTGGCAACAATTTTTATAAAAGCAGATAACATTTCTTATTTCCATGTTTGTTTAACATCAGACAACTGTGTAAACAACACAAGATCAAAACTTTCAAGAGAGCGCTGTTAAAAGAACCGCAAGAGAGCAGTCTGCACGCTGAGAAATTTTAGATTTTGTGTGGGAGAGCGAAAGAGTGAGAGCGAGAGAATGAATAGGTAGGCAGTTTATGTGCATACAAAAACAACACCAAACAGCACTGCGAACAACGCACGAAAGGGAGAGTTAACAAAACACAAAGACAACAAATGCAAAAGAGTTAGATTATTTGTTTAAACTACTGCACAAATCACAAAGAATCACCCGCAATGCGAACAAATCTTTAATAATTATGTTTAAAATATATGATAATAGAAGAAAATTTTTTAAAAACCTCGGCTGTTTTTACAAACAAAAAATAAAATTCGGAGCGCAAAAAAAAACACTATCGTTCACTTTGATACTAGGAAGCAGATGACATCTTTTTCGGAATTGGCACCTGATATGAGATCATTCACGTAGGGAATGATGTCTGCCCATCCATCGCCATATGCTTATCCCTCACAGACAAGTAGGAAGCTGGCCTGGTGCCGTATGAAGAAGAGATTGCGTTTTCAAAATGCATCAAATTGTCATGCTTAGATCCACAACTGCGGCAGTGACTTGAATTGCGTTGGCGTAGTTGATGCCCTCCTTTAAGAAACTTCATACAGAGAGCAAGCATTTTCACCTCTTTAAGACGATTAGATGGCGTTAACTCGCGGAACAGGGAACAATAGTAAATTGCATGACTTCATGACATCATTATAAAGCAAGCAGCCAATAGTAGTTGGGGCAATAGCTATAAATGGGGATCTATTATCGTGTCTATTTTTTCCCACCTGGCCGCCTTCCAATGTTCTAAAGCGCTGCTCAAAAAAAAATTTCTATAGATTCCAACGACGGAATCAAATTAACGAATGCCGGATCCTCTAGACGTTCTTCCCATTTGGCCTGAGTCGTGGAATCCAGTTTTTGGAGAAGTGCTTGAACTACGATGGCTCCGGCTATCTACTGCCTTTAATCCCAGAATCTCCGTAATGTGTGCCTGAAAAAGCAAACGGCGATTATCAAATCGTTGTGCAATAAAGGTTTCCAAGGATCGGATAGTATCCAACGTAGAAGTTTTCAAACAAAACTTTGGGTGCTGCAACTTTCCAATGTTGGTAAGGTCCGGATGGCGGTCTATAATACTCATAAACATCGAGTTAAAGTCTGTTCAGTTCGCATAGCCTCCGCTGAAAGTTGGAAGCGGCAAGGCAGGAATGCAGGCGATCTATTTCGCGGCTGATGTGGATAACCGCAATTATTGGCGTGACACCATCGGAAAACGTGAAATTCGGAGAAAAATTGGCATTACGCTTGGCAATTTCCGCTCGTAGTTTTCACTTAAAATGCTGATAATTTCGTCAAGCTCCAGTTCCTCAAGCTCGGTGTGAAGCGTCTTGAAAGTTTCCCGAAGCTCGTCGATTTGTTCCAGCCTCAGAAGCAGCGTTGGATCATCGCAGCCGCTCAGCGTATCATTTGACAACGTTGTTTGCAACCTTTAAACCCTTTAAAAATAAGCAATCGTGAAAGCTTATAATCGTGTACTTTATAAGTACAAGTTCCTAGTCCCGACTGGCCAGTTTCGTATACTAAAATCTTATAGTCTTGATCGAAGCATTATGGGTGAGGTTAGCATGCTGAGAAGAAGAAGCGTTCAGGATGATATTTTCAATTACCATTTTAGTTTTGGGTTAAATGTTTTTAAAAATAGTCAATACAGCTCTCCTATTTTTCTTGACGTTAAGAAAGCTTATGTATGTATGGCATGATGGCTTACTTCATTAGGGAAAATCTCTACTGCCGACTGTCCCATTTCATTTACCAAAATCTTGTCTTCTTGATAGAAGCATTATGGACGAGGTGAGCATTCTGGGACTAGGAAGCATACACAGGACGCCGTTCCCAACCACACGTATGATTTTGGGATATATGCTTTTGAGAATATGCAATACAGCAATACAGCTCCCCACAAATCCCTGTGCAGGAGAGCTGCAAAGCAATAGCGAAGAAGGCTGGAGTGCGGGAGGAGTCAAAAAAGTCCGTGAAGTCTTTTGTTGGTGTCCTGTGACAGGACCGTTCCTAACAGAGGTGCACTTCCTGGTATATTCAAAGGTGGTTCTGGGAAGATCTTTGGTTCGACCTAACGGACGATACACCAGCGATCACCTGTTTCTATGTGTAGCAATTAGACCGTGAGCGTCGACAGCTGTTGCCCACACCGGGGTGGGGTACAGCATTGTCGCCCGGTGATTATAGCGGATAGGGACCGGCATACTCCCGCTGCTTTCGCATAGGCCAGGTGATCTCGGAACGAAAGCGTTGTGTCAATCATAAGAACCAGGTACTTTATTGCCCGAGAGGAGATCACAGAGGTACTGCCGATTTCAATTGCCGTCACCACAGTCATTGAGACGAGCCACTGTTCGATAGCCCTGATGTTGCCTTTACACATTTCATCTGCCTGGCCGACTTGCTTGTCGACAACCAGTAATGCCACGTCGTCTCGCTCCTAGCACTCCTCTATTAGGCATTGAGCAACAGCAATACATGTACGATATATAAGAAATAAATAGCACACAATGCCGGTAAACATTTTAAGTAAATGGATGTAATGCGGCACATTCGCGTTACTCATAAAACTCATAAAAAGTGTTCTTATATAAGCTAGGTACTTAACGCGCGCAAATAACAGGTATACAGGTATACATATTGTAATTTCATGGTACTTTTAATATTTTATAATTATAGTTCCTAAAGGATCGAAAGTAAAAAAGTGGATTTCGCAAGAAGTGGACGGCTTTATATTTATTTGGTATCATGCTGAACAAACAGAATTACCTTGGGATCTTCGTGAACCTATGGGAGAGATTGACGATGCATTTGTCTATCATGGACACAATGAGTTTTACATTAATTGCCATATACAAGAAATTCCGGAAAATGGCGCTGATATTGCGCACTTTAATGCTATTCACAAGAAAAATTTTATTAATGGCAGTTGGGTTCAAAAGAAAAGATTATTTGGACTTGGATCTCATCATTGGAAAGCGAGGTAATAAAAGAATTAATTCTTTAATCTATACACTTCATTTATTTTGTGCATATGGTACTAATTTGTTTACTTAGTAACTTACTTAGTACTTAGTACTTAGTAACTTAAAATTTTGTAGGTAACAAAATTATTTTACTGCCTTACAATATAAGAATATTATTAATAACTTGACGGGGACCAACTAAACAGATAGTTTTTAACTTGATATAACTTGATATAAATAACTTGAAGAGGCGTCGACGAAGAAGCGGCGGTTTTGCGAACGTAGCAATTTTTTTTCATTTATTGTTTATGGCTGGCACAGTTTTTCTAATGCAATAGTTATGCGTTGTTTTGTATCAATTCATTGTTATAATGTCAACTTTTTTTTTTTGTTTTTTTAATTTATTTATTAAGGCATACGGGGAAGTCTTGGAGCCCCTTTGTGTCCTTCTTATCTAATAATTCAGCCCATTTGGGCTCGCCGGCTAACTATAGTTAGCTTTTTCAAATTTACAGTAATTTTACTACAATTACATAAAAATAACATATAACAAATAGGATTTAAGATAAGCGTCAGCTTCTGCTGACCCTTGTCAAAGGAGATCGGGAAATGAGATCCCTCGGTTGCCTTCTGTTGAGCCTCATTGGTGGGCTCGGCTCTGCTCACCGAGTCTTCATCCAGTGCCTTCAAAGCGGCTACTCAGCCCCGGCGACCGCCCCGGCGACCGCCCCGCCGTACTGTTTGGGTGCAGTATTCCCATACACAGCCCCCCGAAAAATTCCGAAAAGTACACCAACGACTCAGAGTCCAAAAGCGACGGCACTAGCGACTCAGAGCGACGACTCGACAGAAAACTCTGTACGTAAAAGTATCCCAGCTAACGCATTTATTTCATATAAAATGTCTCTCGAAACAGAACAGATTAAAACTATCATAAGGGCGTTACAACAACAAGCCCCAGAAAGTCAACGCAACGCTGTTTCTGTTTATAGAGGTACATTGTAAGCACTCTTCTTGACAATTACCAAGAAAGTGGTGCTTAATTCGCAATCGTATTAGTATCCCAGTGCCTCCATGGGCCTTGACATCCGGGTGATTTGTAAAGTTTTTATATTAATTTATTTATTAAGGCATACGGGGAAGTCTTGAAGCCCCTTTGTGTCCTTCTTATCTATTAATTCAGCCCATTTGGGCTCGCCGGCTAACTATAGTTAGCTTTTTCAAAATTTACAGTAATTTCTACAATTACATAACAATCACATATAACAAATAGGATTTATGATAAGCGTCAGCTTCTGCGGACCCTTGTCAAAGGAGATCGGGTAATGAGATCCCTCGGTTGCCTTCTATTGAGCCTCCTTGGTGGGCGAAATCTGTTTAGAGCGCTGGCCAGTCGATTTCTGTGGCGCTCCAGCCTGTCATGTTATCTGCTCGAGTGCTTGTTTATTTCGTCAAATACCGTTGCTAGTTTCAGGTCTCTGTGCAGGGTGGTGTTTCGCACAAACCACTCGCAGCCGGTGATGAGTCTAGCTATCTTATTTTAAATAGCCTTAATCCTTTTGATTGGGCTGTCGCATGGCAAGCCCCAGATTTGGCACCCATACTTCCAGTTTGGTGCTAAGATCTGCTTGTAAATTGTCAGCTTGTTGGATAGCGACAATTTACTGCGCGAACAAAGTAGCCATTAGTGCTTCGCCACCTTAGCACGTAGGCGCGTTCTGATGTCGGTCACATGCTTGGCAAATGTGAGTCTGCGATCCAGAAGCACTCCAAGGAACTTAGCTGCGTTCGGCTGTGGTACGGGGGCTTCCTCGATGTAGACGGGCGGTGGCGTTCTCCGCTTTAAAGTAAAGCAGACGTTGTTGGATTTACTGCTATTAATGCCATGTTCCAACGTCTTGCCCATTCCGAGAACCGGTCTGCAAAGTCCTGGATACTATCGGCTCCGTCGTGCTCGCATCGGGACCTGTAGGTGACGCACACGTCATCGGCAAATGTGGCCAACATAGATTTCCCTTATAGACTTACATCCGGCTGCGGCATGTCGTGGCTATACAGGCAGTAGAGCAGGGGGCCGAGGACACTACCTTGTGGAACACCAGCTGCCACGTTGTGCTCGGTGGAAATTGCTGAATGAAAGCGCACAGCGAACCTCCTTCCTTCCAGGTACGATTTTAGCAACCCACAATATGGAGCAGGCAGCGTCTGCTTGATTTTCAGTTGAAGTCCAATGTGCCACACTCGATCAAACGCTTCTCGAATGTCCAAGAAGAGGCTCTTATAATATTCCTTACTGTCGTAGGCAGTCAGAATTTGCTCGACGACTCGATGGAGCTGCTCGACAGTACAGTGGCCAGCACGGAAACCGAACTGGTGCTCAGGGGTAATGCCCTGGGCTTCCATATTCCTTACAGTCCGGACAGCAATCAGTCTCTCAAACACCTTCGAAATTGAAGGGAGGAGACTGATCGGCCGGTAAGAGGCGGGCTCCCTCTCCGGCTTGCCGGGTTTGTGGATCATGGAGATTATCCCGAGCTTCCATTGATAAGGGAAGTATTGCAACCTCACAATAGCGTTGAAAACCAACGATATGTAGAGGATCGCTTGTCTGGGCAGGGTCTTCAATGTGGCGTTGCAGATGACGTCATGTCCTGGTGCTTTGTTGTTACTCTGGCGCACAATGACTTCGGCTACCTCGCAGGGTTCAAACGGCGTGATTGGCAGATACATTTGAAGCGCTTGGTTCATCTGGTCCTGAGTTTCTTCAACCTGTTGCAGGCTGGCAAGCTTGAATGGTTGAAATCGCTCGGCGAGGTGCGCAGGAAACACGTCCGCTTGTCCCAAGTCGGTCCGACACCATGCCCCGTTGCTATCGACTAGAGGCGCCTTCCTTGTGCAACGCCTTTTGATTGCGCGCGTGGCCTTCCACGCGAATGTCAACTGAACTGTTTAGTTTTGAATTATTATTTTCTTTGAGTGTGTTTTTTAATGTTTTCTGTTATTTTTTCCACAATAATTATACCCGTGAGCAAAAGGTTTTACTAGATTATTTGAAAAGTATGTAACAGGCAGAAGGGTGCGCTTCCGACAATATAAAGCATTTATATTCTTGATCATGAACAATAGACGAGTCGATCTGGCTATGTCCGTCCATCTATCCGTCTGTCTGTCCGTCCGTAAGAACGACGAGATCTCAGGATCTATAGAAGCTAGAGAGTTCAAAATAATTATGCAGTTTCCATGGACATAGGCGTAACGCAAGTTTGTTGCCAACAAATTTTAAATTTTTTCTCATTTTATTCCCCAATACGTCCCCCCATCTCCCACTGAACGGATTCAAAGTCTACACTGCTAATCACCGAGAAGGACTGGCCAGAGGCGGCTCTGCGATTCTTATTAAAGAGACAACCAAACACTATCCCTTGGAGCCCTTGTGGTGCGCCCACATTTTTGAAAAATTGTTGGATATTTTTTTATAATTTTATAAGTCTTGTAAATTTCTATCGATTTGCCAAAAAACTTTTTTCCACGCTCTGAATCCGCCCAAAACTGCCAGGCCCATACTTTTGAAAAATGTTTAGATGTTTTTTCGTTTTATTGTTTGTCGTGCCAATTTGTATCTGTATACCAAAAACACTTTGGCAACGGCGTACAAAACGACAGCAACGGTCACACCCACACTTCTAAACAATATTTATATATTTTTTCAGTCTATTTCATTAAAAATGTTGAAATTTCGCGTTCGTATTTCCAGTAGTTGAGTAACGGGTATCCGATAGTCTGGAAACTCGACTATAGTATTCCCACTTGTTTTGAAATGCTTCCATAAAAAACATAACCATTGAACAGAATAATTTTTTTTTTCAAGGTGGTCCCCATTGGTTGGAAAATTAAAATACTTGGCGGAAGTTAACCTAAATCATTATTTTAAACTATTTGGAAAGTTCGACTGTTTTCGTATGGAAGTTTCTGGCAAACAGGTAAGCCAGATGTGTATGTATGTTTTTTATGTGTTTTCAATCGATTTTTTCAGATTGGACCATCAATCGTGTGCCTCGAAGTTAATTCATATACATTTGGAAAAATTAAAGTTGTTCAATATATTACACCAATCGAACCTTTGTTGCAAAAAGTTGTTCATGAGTTTTACGGTCCTCGTTGGATTGCGCCACTTATGAAAATATTTATTTATGGAGAAAGTCTCATGGTAAGGAAACTGTATAAATAATATACTACATCAATGAAATCAATATTTGTATTCCATTAGTTCGAACGCGATATTAGCATATGGAATCATAAAGTATTTCATCGGAATCCTATCTTAGCTAAGGAAGATGCCTCGATAAAGAAGTTTAGGCTGTGGTTCTCACAATTTTATTCATCGAACAGCAAATTATATTCTGAAACAACCAATATAGGTTGGTAGCTAAATATGTTCTGAAATTTCAAAATCTTGTAAACGAATTTATAATATTTAAAAATTAAAAAAAGTTTTTTTCGGCATTTTATACTGGAAATTTCTCCGGACACAGATTGTCAGCAGGACAAGCATGGCTTTGAGACTGACGGCTAAGTGGATATGGTGGTTAGACTTTTAAGCTAAAAATTATATTACAAGTTTAGAAAAAAGTAGAGGACTGTAAAAAACACGAACAAATTTATTAAACTAATTAATCAGTTTATTAAAACACCGATAATCTTGGTGGCAAGACCTTTTTAATATTCGTCATAACTTATATATTTATGTGATCATAGTTAGAGGCTAACGAAGGCTGGTGAAGTCGTGGCGAGGTGTCTCCCCTCGCCGTTGCCTTCCTGGTGGTGCCACATGCTCCGAACTTTAAGGACCAGGACATATTTTCGGTACCATCGCTGCAAGCCTGATAAAACAAGCCGCCATCGCCGCAAGCAACTGAGACCACCCTGGTCCGGGGTTCGGAAGGTGAGAGCAGGTGTCCGGGAGGGAGAGCCTCTCCGATACTTGGGTCCTGGCTGAGAGCTCCAAGAGGCCGTGAGTTCATCCCGGCATCGGTTCGGTGAGGACACTCCCCAGCTTTTATGCGTTGGTGCAGATGCCGGACGTAGCTCTGTACAAATTGGGAGCATTTCATCATCAGCAAGCAATATAGGAACGAAAAGTTTCACCAAGTGACCGCGTCCTCATGAATGAATTGGTTCAATCGTTGAACACGTGGGTCAAATTTGGAGATTTCACGAACTTTTTCAATTATTTTTTTTTGGTACTCAGTCGGTAACAAAGACTCTTCAAAAATAATGGTCTGTCGAGGACAATGATTCAACCTGTCTCTGAACTTGTTCTGGATTTGAGTTAAGCGGTTCTTCACGGGGTCGCGGATCGAAAATTGTAATCGATAGTCAGTATTATTTATAAGTGAACTTATGTTGTGAACCAGTTTAAATGCGATCGGATTTGTTAGCTAAATGTGTGCAGACACTGTTTTTCGCCATCGCAATTTTGGAAATTAGCCGGAAAAACTTGGCATTTTCATTGTCGTGTGAAAGTCTGGACGACACACTGCGGTGAGCTAGAGTTAAGTTAGTTCTAAATGTTAAAATCATGAATTCTTTCAAAATAAAATAGAATCAAATCGTGAACTTGATGATCTTGATAAGGCAGCCTTGAAAAATAAATTTTAAATGGTATTCATGGTATTGGTTAATTGATGGAATACCAAAGGCTAGGGTCACTAAAGGGCAATTGGAAATTCGATTAATAGACTAGCAAAAGACCGTACAACGGCGTCCATATAGGCTTAGTGAAGAAGAGAAAAGCAAAGTGCGGGGTAAAGTTGACGAATTACTAAAAGCTAAGAGTAAGTTATTCGACCAAGCTGTTCACCTTTCGCTAGAAGCATGATGCTAGTTAAAAAAGGCACCGATCGACTGTGTGTGTGGATTATCGCTAAACGAAAATACGGTCGGTGACAAGTACCCATTGCCCCTCATCTCAGACCAAATTGCTAGACTTCGGGGTGCTAAATATTTTTAGTGCATAGATATGGCAAGCGGCTTTTACCAAATTCCAGTCCATGAGGACTCAATCGAACGAACTGCATTTGTAACGCCAGAGGGTCAATACGAGTTCTTGACATGGCCGTTTGGTTTGAAGATCGCGACATCTGTGTTTCAGCGGGCTATAATGAAGGCCTTAGGAGCTTTAGCTTACACTTATGCAATTGTGTATATTGATGATGTTCACATAATAGCAGAAAGCAAAGAAGAAGCGCTAGGTAGATTGCAGACAGTATTGGAGACATTAAGTAAGGCTGGATTTTTATTTAATGTCACTAAGTGATCCTTTCTCACCATAAAAATAAAGTATTACAGTAAGTGTACGTCTCCCGCCGAATCTAATTATTATTCATACGAACTGGAGACGTTAGCAATGGTAAATGCCATTAAACACTTTCGTCATTATTTACAGGGACGTAAATGTATGGTTTATACTGACTGTAATTCATTAAAGGCCAGCCGCACAAAACTAGATTTAACACAGAGGGTGCATGATGGTGGGCGTTTTTACAGGCATTTGATTTCGAAATAGATTATAGAAAAGGCGAGCGAATGGCGCATATGGATTTTGTCTCTCGGAATCCAATGCTCGAACAACACAAAAGTTTGATTAAGGTACCAGAATTATGAATAAATTTGACCGAGGTCAAATTTTAAATAATTTTAAAGTTAAAGAATAATGAGTTACCAGGAAATTTGGACAAAACATATGAATTGCGAAAGGAAATACTACATAGAAAAATACCAAGAGATTTTCAATGGACCGTCATAAATCACGACCACGAAGCTATTATGCATCTGGGATGGGAAAAGACGCTGGACAAGGTCTATTGTTATTACTGGTTTGAAAATATGTCTAAATATGTGCGTAGATTCGTAAAAAATTGCATCACGTGTAAAGTATCTAAGCCACTTGTACGAAAAGTGCAGGCTGAGCTGCATGATATTCCTAAAATAGAAATACCGTGGCATACGATTCATATTGACATTTAAGAATTTAAGAAAGAAAGAAAGAATTTAAGAAAGGAGGATAAAAAGAATATGGAAACTCAAACAAAATACGACTAAAATAGGTTTGATAAAAATAAAGCTTAAATAGTAAATTTCAAAGTGGGTGATCACGTTCTGCTCAAAAACGAAGAACGTCATCAAATTACACTTGATCATAATTTAAAAGGGCCATTTGAGATAATTGAAGTACTGGATGGAGATAGATATAAAAAAAGCATACCAAATAATCAGAAACTCGATGAGTTATGAAAAGATAGAGACAGCACAATAGAAGCTGTGTGTGTTGCTTAATAGAGAAACAGAAGACCGCTCCATAGCAGAAGAGACTTGTTATGTATAAAAGGAACTGCACAAAAGATAAGTTAAATTTAAATTATGTGTTAAATTAACTACACAAATAATAAGTTAAAGTATGTGTTAAAGGAACTACACAAAAGATAAGTTAATTTTGTGTTAAAGGAACAAATGGTATGATTTATTAAATTTAAATTGTTACGAAAATTTAAATGATTTTATTATGTTATGATAAGAATGAAGTTGAACCTGATTTGAATCGGTAATAAATTGAATGAAAAAAATTCTTTGAAATATTCAGAGAGTTTTTTAATGCTGAAGTATTGCCACTTATGTGGTAGAGCTAAGACATCACTCGCGGACGTGTATTTTGTCAGGCCGTGTCGCATTATCAATGTATTTTGACCACTGTATGTGTCTGTCACATTATTAACGTAAAATGGTGAAATCATTCTTAGAATTTGACTACAACGTAGAATATGACTGGCGCCTAAATACCGTTACGAGTGATGCGGCGGCGTTGTCGAGCTGTCGTCGAGTGTATTCCAGATAACGTGTGTGAAGCACAGATCGATGCGCAAGTAGAAACTGCGAGCAGTGGCATTCAGACGATTGAACAGGCCAGTTGGAATTCGCTTCACTCGAAAAGTTTGTGTGTCAACATGGCAGACCAGCCACGAGAAAATAACAACTCTGCGACATACGCTAGGCAGCCGTTCTGTTCGTTACAGTGCCCGCCCAATACATGTGAATATTAAAATAATATCCTTGTAATCAACTGAACTCCTCTCCGCCTGTTTGTACGACGCTCCGCCTACTACATACGAACGAGCCTAAATTGTTCAATTTTTTTAAAGCACCCCAGGTGCTTTTTGTTTTTAGTCCGCCCCTGTATGCAATGTTTGTTGCCATCGAGCCGTTCTGTTTGACCTTATACCCTTTCATATGATCCTGTTGGCAACTTCCCAAACTTTGCACCAAACTTCCAACTATAATCGACCGACTCTTCGGTCGTACCTCTTCGTCACATCGTAGTTTTGAGCGGTTTATGGGCTTTAGGGTGGGCGTGGCAAAAGCTATTTGCAAATCGATAAAATCTTAGAAGACGTCTATGAAGCTGCATGCTTACTCTACACACTTTCTCATTTATAGTTCTTGAGACCAAGGCGTTTATACGGACATGTCCAGTTCGACTCGGCTATTGATCTTAATCAAGAATATATGTGGGAAACGGAAACAAGCTAGCCGAGCAAGCAGGCAGAGACCTGGAGTGGTCGTCGGTTTTAATAACTCCACAAGAGTTATGACGAACAGGCGGTGCCGAGATCTCAAGAGTAACAAATTGAGACACACACTTTTGTACACTCCCATTTAATAAAAATTAAAAATAAAATTGTCATTAAAATCATCAAAATTATAATAATGCAACGTCAACGCAGGAGTTTTTGATCATTAAACGGAATCCTGGGGCAACAAATTTGGGGGCTCGTTCGGAAGATATTTGCAAAATCAGTCATCAATCTAGGTTGTGTGTAAGAAATTGTGTTAGAATTAATTAAAAATTTTAAACAAATCTGCTGAGCAAATCAAGAAGACAAAAGAATTTTCAAAGAAAACGATTTGTGTGAGATCGTGAAGGAAATGTTGCGAATTGCATGATATTGTGAAATTGTCTTACTGCAACGTGAAGGAATGGAAGCAAAATCGACTCAAAGAGAAATGTGGGCAACATAGCATACCAAATCGGAGAGCAGCGAGTTACCGGTTCCTAAACCACCCCGTCTTACCCTAGAAGTTGTACAAAATAACCAAAGTATAAACATCGGAGTTTATTAGCCCACACAACGACCGCTCAACGAACGGCCGTTTCCACCAGCGGAGAAATGGTTACATGACACTTGGACAGGAAACCCCTACTCCTCCCCGGACTGGGTAATAGGAGCACAACTCAGCACTGAAGAGTAGGCAACACAACACTTCGGAATTTCGACCCATAAATTCGCCCACTGAGGAGTCTGCGACGCAGCACTTATGGATTAACACTTACACTTGTAGTATTTAAGACCGCTCCAACGTGGAGTTATGCCATCCAGGTGTGGGGAACTGCCGCCAAATCCCAGCTTAATAGGCTCCGTGTGGTCCAGTCAAGAGCTGCACGTCACGCATCTGGGCTCCCCTGGTACGTGACGAACATGGTCATCGAAAGAGATCTGAAAGTTACCCTTCTTGGGGATCAGATTAATTTCCACAGCAGCCGTTATGCCGACAGGCTTATGGCCCACCCGAACCGACTAGCAACTATCCTAGCTGATCCCATCTCTCTCCGAAGACTGAAGAGGGTACACCCCAGCGATCTCCTTACCCGGAGGATAACATAACATATTACATTTTCTTTTGTACTTTATAATTAAGATACCACTTGGTCTCATTTATCTTTATCACACATTAGGTTAAGTTCAGAGGAATTACTGAACGATTCCTTTTGAAATCTTAATAAATAGAATTAGTTACTCCAAAAAAAAAAAAAAAGTATTTAAGACACTGTGTATTTCCTATTTACTTATAGACTTATAGGTCTAATTGTGACCCGAGCTAGAATATAAATCAGATCAGTTTTTGTGACCGAACAAACCACACGTCTTCTTATTCAATCGGGTAAAACTTCGGGCTCTTAACAGAAAAACTAGAACTCCAACCACGGCTTAAGGAAATCAGGATTCCTTAACCATAACTAGCGCAACGACTTTGTGGTGGATGTCTAAAATCAAGAGACAGGATTGTGGATGGTGGTCATCTGGACAAAGTGCAAGGCTTGAATCAGTTTTAGTGGATTGCAGTTGTGAATCAGGAGAGACGAGGAATCGAGCTTCAAGTGGCTTCTCAAAGGAATCAAGGGAAGCAGAGCGACAATAAGGCGGTAGTGATTTACAATAAGGTCACAGGTGTCACTAGTCTACAGGAGGATCTAAATATGAAGCGCTTGGATCAGGAGAAGTGGCAGTGATGGACGAGAATGCCAAGCTGGATCAGTAGTAGTGAAGCGTCGTGTATGAATAAAGAAGGAGAAGGCCAAGCTGGAGCAATATTGGTGACGCGCCGTGGGTGGAAAGAGAAGCAGAAGAACAAGTTGTATATCTGAAGAAATATTGGTGACGCAGATTAGCTGGACATAAAGAAAGATTTGGAGAAGAACGATTTTGTCATATTGGGAGCAATATTGGTGAGTCAGTGAGACCGAATTTGAATTTGTTAGTTGGCGAGACACTCAGACAGTTGCCACTTTGGTGAGGGCAGACAATTTTCTGATTTGGCAGGAGGCGATTGGCAGCGCAAGACTGCGCGAAAAGAAGACGTAACTGTATTACCAGAAGTTCAATTTTTCATCTGCTTCTACCCGCTTCTAGGCAAAATCTAAAAATTATCGTCTAAATTATATCCGCGCTTTGGGGGAATTGTTTTCAATGTTCTCCTTTTATAAAATGTAAATTACAGTTAAATGCTGGTGCTTGCTGCTTCTACAGCGCTTCCAATATAAATATAATTGCTAGTGGTAATTGTGTTCTTAGCCAATCGTAGCCTGTACCAACTCTGGAATGCCACCAGGAGAATGTAAGCCGGAACAGTTTCCGGCGTGAAATTCTCTATGATGGTGCTTAAAATGACCTATCTCTTTCGAGGTGCGACGAAGATAGTGACGGCCCTCAGTGGCTTTGCTAATAAAGCGCATTCCACCTATCCCACTTCAAGCCCCTCTGCTATTAAGAAAATCTGATTAACCTAACCGACCCTAAAAGTCCAACCACAAACTTACCCTCTGCTTGCCACGCTGCCGCCAGTGACAAAGAAGAGTGATCGCTGTTTTCGGTAGAAGTCAGCCTTTGAAATCCCACAGCCTATCGCGATATTCAAAACCATTAACTTGACACACAATTTTCACGACATTGCACTTTAAATTTCTTTATATTCTTGTGGATGCCTGTAGCCAGGGTACCGACCTATATACCATCGCTGGACGCCCCCAAGCCGGATATTCTACCATTCCGCCATTCTGATCAAAAGAAGCGCAAACTATTGCCACTCAATCTTATCTCTCTATCCACACCGCCACCGATTTTTCCGGAGCAGCAATCCAGCGATCCAGACAGTAATTTCTTACGGCTTAGTTATTCTTCAATTACTTTGCGGCGGCGCTATTTTTCCACCTCAAGCGAACCACGGGCAAAGATTTCGTTCGAAAAACATGCAAGCCGATACCACAACGACCCAGACGCCAGACAGTAATATGAATTGAAAACCTATTTGCACCTATCTATCGACAAGTCTGATCGCCCGAGCATAAGTTGCGTCAATAACAATAAGCATCACAGAAGCGTTCGTCGGACAACCTGCCGTTGAACAGTACCGCTTTATACGATATGCTAGAGCAGGTTATGAAAGACAAAGCCGCTTGGCCGATTCTGCGACCAGTGCTGACATTCCCGACTACAATCAGACAATCAAGCGATTGTATTCGCTGCGCACCATGTAAACTCTTCCAGCCATTAGAGCTCGCCAATCTACAACAAGTTGCAGAGACTTTGTATCAGCTGACCAAAGCGATTCATATGGATCTGCCAATCGTTCTGTTCGAGCCCAGAGACCTGAGCACGCCAGAATAATAACAGAGCCACAACTGTTAAACAGCTGCATAGGGTTGTAGAGAAAATAATGAGTGCCTACGACCAATACTCTACCTCCGCCGTTCATAAAACCATCATGAGATAGAGTAAAGCTTTTTGGTAAATAACGCCAATTAAAACATTACCATTCAAGACTTAAAATACATTACAGGTCGTGAAAAATGGCGAAGATCAGTTAGAAATCTTGTGCAAGTAGGGAAAAACAAATATAATTGGATATCTTACCAATAGCTGAATTTTTAATGTAAAATATATTACTTAAATGATTTCTTCATTACATTGATCAGTAATGATTCAATAAATTTATATCCTGACAATGTAAAGTGTGCATTTACAAACATTATAAATATTCCCGATGACATGTGCATGACTGGGAAGTAGAATCTCGGAAATGTATATAAATAATTACGTTAACAAAACAATTGCTAAAGAAATAAATTTATGCAAAGAAACAGAGCTCGGTAGTTTATTTTTTTTATTTGTATCTATTTGCGTCGGAATCGTTCAGTGCCTTTTGAACATAACCGGACGAAGAAGATGGAAAGTTAAAGTATGGTACAAAGAGCCTTAGAGGCTTTGGGTACCATGAGAATCCGAACACGTTTCCATTTCTTAGTAAAGAGCCATAAAGGGTCTTCAGCTGCATCCTGACAACTTGCGGCGTGGTATGTCCCATGGGTAGGAGTCGTCCATCAGTTGGAAGGGAGTGAAGAACAAATGGTAAGCAAAGTGCCCTGTGGCCCTCCCGTTAACTTCCAAACTGAGGAGCAGACAGGGCCAGCTCCTTCGAGCATAGTGTCGATGTTTTCCTGGCGATTTTTGGGAGAGAGACTGCTTAGTTGCAGGATCCACTGATGCTATGAACTGCCTCCTGAGGAGCCTTTTGGGATTAAGAAGAGATCTTGCCTTCTAAAAGTATTTGAGCCTACTCTTACAGCTTTAAAAGCAGGGGAAGATGGTCATGCGAAAGCTGAACTCTTACTTGGATCTGTTGTTGTCGAATGCCGTTTGAGATGCCAAAGTAAATGGCCCTGAGAGAGACGCTTACACGAAAGGGGTGGTAGGTAGTTTCGCCAGTAGCTACAATGTCAATGCGCTCGTCCGCTCTGGCACATATTTTGGTGTGTCTCTGCCTGGAGGGCAATATATCAAGGCATCATCGAATGATCCTCTGCGTGTTGACAGCTTGATGCCGACTGATTGTAGGTACTCTTTCGAGAGTGTAAACGAGGTTTGATGGGATATTGTAGAACTAATAAGGACTGCCGCACCTCCGCGCTGCCTGCCATCCGGGTGGTTAGCAATTCGTAGAAGCCGGGAATTTTACAGATGGACCGCGAACAGAAGTGCGTCTCAGACAGCAAGATGTTGATGTCATGGAGCTCTATTAAGGCAATAATACCGTTGACCTTCGAGGAGGCCCCGTTTTCATTCCAGGCTGCTATTTTATATTTACCCATTGTGAGAGACAGTGAGGGGAGGGTGCGTCCGAAGGATCGCTTGCATGAGGGACTCTATTATCGACATCATCCTGTCCACTCTCGTGAAGAGCGGTTCCAGCGTATCCAGAGTATCTTTTGTACTGATGAACGAGGCGAGCGGTTTACCACTTTATTCGCCCTGGCTACGATCGCATAAGTTTACTGGCCAAAGGTAGGGATAATATTTGGAGGATGTGTTGGAATGATCTTTTGTTGCTGCTTATTTTTTAAGTTGAGCTAAAGTTATTTTTCCAAATTTTTATTAGCCGTGTAAATTACCTTGAAAATTTCTATCCATTTGCCAAACCACTTTTTTCCACGCCTCTTCTAACGACCATAAACTGACATACCGGACACTTGAAAAATGTTTTAATTTTTCATCGTTTTATTTTAAGTTTGCCAATTTACCACTAATATCTATATACCAAAAACAGTTTGCCCACGCCTTTCCAATACCTACAAAACGACCAAAATTTTTGAATTTTCGTTCCCAATGGTAGAAAACTGTTGATATTTCATGTTCGCTTTTCCACTAGTTGAGAACGGGTATTTGATAGACGGGGAACTAGACAATATCATTCCCCATTGTATGGTATTCCGAGAACTTGGCTTATTCGGAAGTAGGAAAAAGTTTTGCTGTTATTCAATCATATATATTCTTTGAGATTCCGCTTTTCTGTTTGAATTTAAATATGATTTTTGTTTATTTGAGGAAACTCATGACTTACTGCGTTTTTTATTTTGATTGAAATTAAATTATTAAATTATTATCTTGTATTATATGTCAATCTTTTTCAGTTGAAATCGAAGATTTATGTTACGACTGATGTTTCGAAAGTCTGGCTCGTAATTTGGCTCGTATTTGCTCTGATCAGTGTGTGTAGGATTGCTGTTACTAGATGTGATGCCTAAAAAATTTCGCTCTATATTTCAAAATGTATTTAAATGATCAGTCAGCTTATCGAGCAGTCTTGTGGTGGGTTCCCATCATAGATTTGACTATATTAAAAATTTCGTTTTTGTCTACCTTGTCTCATGAAATTTCTACCCCTACCTCTATCTCTATTAGGACATCAACTCGATCATTGCCCATCTAGCGCTGCAAGAATGACCTGGTTTTCTGGAGCTGTAGTTGCTGCAAGTTTAGCATTGTTCATTTCTGTTACCAAATCGAACATCCCCCCAATATGAACCTCTGTAGGACAAAGAGTGCGACAAGCTGGATAATTCATAAGCCAATTTTTACAGCACACGTCATGGAATTGATGTTTGCACGGAGTTTTTGCTAACAAATTGTCATTGACAATGATCGTGAAGCAACCGCATTCACCGCGTCCAGGTCAGCTAGTGACAGCTAGACGACGCATTGTCGTCTTTGCTCGATCGTTAGTCCGCACCGCTGCTCGGAGAGGTACTCCATCTCTTCAGGTGAACACCTCTTCCATGACGCCTCGTTTCCATTCTCTTCGTGGTATGGATCACCAGATATCTCTTCAGAATCGAACCCTCATCATTCTCGCTACGCGCTACTGATTCCTGGCGGCTCATCTGTTAGATTCCTGTACATCATCTTTGGGTGTAAATGGAGCCTCCTGGTCCACCGTCACTGGTAGATGAGTGAACGGAATTAGCAGGTTTTCCAGTACATGCTTCTTGGGCATCACCTTCTTCACTGCACTACTCTTTCCCAGGCGCCACCCTCAGCTGGGTTCGTTGGACGACAGCTCGCCCTGGATCTTTGCAGGCTCAAATACTTTGCAGAACATCCTGGCCTCTCTATCGGCTCCAACGATGTTCTTCCCGTTATCGCTTCTTATCCTGACCATCGGTCCACGGCGGCTCATGAAATTCCCAATGGCGATTATACAGGAATATGTAGGCAAATCGTGGGTTATCTCCAAGTGGATAGCTCTTGTGGTTAGACATGTAAACAATGCCACCCATCTCTTTTCCGTGTGACGTCCAACAGGTACAAGTAGCGGTCCAAAATAATTCAGGCCGGTATACTTAAATGACCATCCTTTGGCCTACAGTCTGTCCTCTGGTAGGGGACCCATCTCGGGCTGCGCTGGTCGCGGCTTTCATAGCTTAAATACATTGCAATGGCTCATCACCTTCCGTAGCAGACTCCTTAAGTTTGTTATCCAGAACTTTTTCCGAATCGCTCCAATAATTGCGTCCACGTTTTCGTGGCACATCCTCTCGTGGTAATGCTGCACAATCATCTACGCTAGTGCCTCTTTATGAGACAGTATGATCAGACGTCACGCGCTTTATGGCACACACGACGCGTCATCGATCCATCCCCTGGATTGCATTACTCCGTCCTCGTCGAAGTATGGGGACAACCCATAGAGTCGGCTGCCTTTGACGACCTTTCTTAGCTGTCCTAGCAAACGCTTCTCACTGCGATTGCCTTATCAGTGTGCGTTCTGACTTAGCGCACTCCCTCGACGACAGTCCGTGGTCCAATCGATCGCCACGTAGTCCACGACATTATCCAATAAATCTGAGCATCCATGCGGTGCTCCTCACCAATCGGTTGTAGCTCGCAAATCTCTGTAACGATATAATTTCGTCGTGACCAGGTAAAACTTACATTTCATGTCCTCTCATCTGGCGCCGGGGGATTCAGTCTCGCGCGATCTGGGCCAGATCTCTTCTGATCCTCGTAGGAATAACTTAGCCACCGCAAACCAATACTCCCCGCTCTTATGCGGCCCCGTCGCGTCATCTACCATTTTTTCGACAAATGGAATCCATTGTGATGCCTTCGTGGATTTTATGATCTCCGCCACCCATTTTCTGACGAATTGGTGCTGCTCATCCAGTGCAGCATAGTCTTAGAATCCGTCCATAGTACGCAACTGTCGATTGCCACATTGTGCTTCTGCTTGACGGTGTCCATCAGTATCGTACCCAATAATGCGAGATAGCTTCTTCTTCACTGGCGAAAGTGTCTACGTAGTCATCCACGTAGTGATACTCGTTGATCGCCAGGACTGATCGCGAATCCGTGCTGCTATACTGCATCTCGTATATGTCAGGCTCCCAACGGTCGTCTCCGTTCCTCCATAAGAACCTCTGGCCACATCTATCCCTTGGCTGCATGAATACCTGATGAAACATCTCTTTGATGTCTGCAAAAACCCCAACTGCTCCTTCCCAGAAACGGAAGAGCGCCGCTGGGAGGGGCTTCTTGCGCTGTCCGCCTTTGATTCATTCAGGGTCACTCCGTTCACCTTGGTAGTCGCGTGACCAGCCAGATTTTGTCAGGCTAGTTCGGGTTCTCATCCGAAGTACTCAAGGACTAGACTTCCTGGAACCTGTGGACTTCTTGGGGCTCGAGTCGTCGAGCAAAACCTTTCTTGACGTAATAGTCCACAACGGGCCATACTGTAAATTTCGGCAGTCTCACCTGGTCGTCTCTCCATTGCTGGCCGGTTTCATATCGTTGGCCTTCTCGCTTAGTCGTCTCCTCCAGGATACAGAGGGCCCGCGAGTTGCCTGATCTGCGACTGATGGCGGCAGCTCCACTTCGCCAACTGTGATTGGCTGTGCCGGCTTTACTCCGAAATTGTCGATCTCGAAATAAACGCTGGCAAGATGGTCAGAAGATTATCCATATATCCAAGTGCGGTGGCAGCTGCGTATGGCCATCCGGGTAGCTTCCGGTTCGGAGGGCTATTTTAAGGTATGTTTAGGATTCATAGTGCCGCATTAACAGTTAAAATTACCGGGAAGGTTTATCTATTATCATTACTGGCCATACCACTATTTTAAACAATTTTTAAATGTTTTCTCATTTTAATCCCCAAAATGATTAAATTTCCCGTTCGCATTCCCACTAGCTGTGTAAAGGGATAGTCGGGGAACTCGGAGGTACTGCAAATGGACCAAGTGGACGAAAGTGTCAATAGATTTTGAGTCCGTGGTTTCGCAATAGTATACATGCTTAAGCCTAACCTCTGAGAGTTTAGATTAGCAAATGATTTCAAATAATCGCGCATCGCCCAATTAAAGAGACTAAAGTTAATTGTATTTCAGTCGAGATTAGTGGTAAAGGCAAATTCGCCCGTCTGTTATACCCTTCGACCTATTTATTAATTTAGCAATTGAATACAATTGGTTTCAAAATAAACAACGAAACGAGCTAGATTGCTTGTGTTTATTGTTCCCTTTATCATATTTTAAGCTCTGCGTACACTGTATATATATATATATATATATATATATATACAACATACTGCATCCCATATAAACTTTTCATTTATATAATTGTTCAACTTTTAAGGGAACAAAATTTCCAAATATCTAACATCAAAAATTTTTTCTTAGGGGGCGCTAACCTGGTGACACCTGGTGACTCTGCTGTGGTATATTACTTCTAATGATATCTATACCAAACTCAATATTAATTTTATCTGATATAAATCGGAAATTTAAATATAATTTTTATTTCGGATACAGGTAATAACATGACTCCGGTATTTATTTTAGTATTACTTACCACACCTTTTAAGTTAGTTTTAATTATTATAGTTTTTCTAAAACCGTGACTTTAACACTCAGTTCAGAAACAGTACATGCGGAAGAAAGAACTGTAGATTGCTTTATATATACTAGCCCCATTGAGTGTACAGCACAGCTGCTAGCGACAAATTGTGATCGTACAACAGTTTTTCTTGCATAAATTCCATAATTTTGTATGTCGTGCCATCGATATCTTAAAATCTTTACCTAGGTTTGATTTCTGGATCAGAATTGATTTGCTACCTTCCTTTAAGTAGATGCTGCGACCGTTAACTACGACGCAGCAAAATCAACAAAATGATTGCATTGTATTATTTCCGTCGTTTTCTGACAATACATTGGGTCGTACTTCAGTCGTTAGTCATTGCGGTGATGTTGCAGATTAAAACCGTCCCCTCTATCAATATACGGCCAAGCCATTTAGGCTCTGCAATGCACCCCAAATTAATGGACGAAATTGTTTCGGAAAAGAGAAGTCTTTGTTTATCTAGACGAAAAAAAAAATGTAGGCGAAACATTCCACTTTTAACCTACATATTTTACTGCCACAACAAATAAGGTATCCCCGTACTTCAGATCATCGTTAACAGGTTCTTTTGAGCAACATATTCAACCACTAAAAGAACTTGCAGTGAGCATCTCAAAGGCCGGTCTCACGATCAATGTCCAGAAAAGTAAGTTTTGTCTGAAGGAAATTCATTATTTAGGTCATATTGTGGGAACCATCGAATTTTTATAAACCAATATTTCTCTGCTGTTTTGCTAAAATAAACGAGTTTTTTAGTGAAAACCTAGAAATGATTTTTTGTTTTTTTCTTTTTCTGTGGATTTGTGATATATTGAGGTTAGCGGTAATTCTATTTCGCATTTTTGGTTGTTTTATTTGTTGTTTTCGTGCATTCAAACGGCATCGTGCTTTTCTTACAGTCATTTTCTTAAACATTTTTTTTCTTAGTAAGATATTGCCGCGATTACGACGTTCAAATCCTGCAATTCGAAGTATTTCGCCTTGAGAAGATATTTGCACACAATGACAAGGTGATACTGAAATGGAAATCAATAATGCGCGGAGAGGACTACTTCGTTCGGCTGTACGTGATTAAGAAAATGAAAACTGACGTTCGCAGCGCAAAATCAGTGGGATCGACTTTAATTGAGCTGCTTATAGCTACAGTGCTACAATGGATGGCGCGATGCAATGTATTGATATCGGGGCAATGTATGTAGCATTGTAAAGCAAGCAAATTCCCAGCAGAATATCTAAGATTGTGCTGTGCTGATGACAATGTGTTTCTACCACCAATATATCCTCCACCAGGGCCATTGCAATATCTTTTGTCTGGTGATGGTCCAGCTTCCAAATATTTCTTAGCCAACAATCAGAGGTATAATAATTGCTTTCAAATTACTTCTTTCGGCGCTACCAATATTCGACAATGGACGATAATTACACACAAACATCACAATCACATTTTCATACGACAAAACTTATAATTTTTTTTATCATAATTTATTTTGTCAACAGAGCAAACCGCTAAGCCAAAAGTGTAGGTGCGTGAGTACAAGAGAAAGAGAGTGGGGAGCTTAGAAAACGAATGATATTGATGCTCAGCTGAGGTGCCGCAGAGTTTAACTGTCTCCAGGGTTGTCAAGTTTACATATATATACTTAAATTGCCGGCGGCTGACATACCCCAACCACGAAGGGCCGACTGAAAGAGCCCCAGAGATACAACATGGAACCATGATGCCAGAATCAGAAACCCCGATTATCGTACGCAACACATAAAGGAACCGTGGGGAAAACGGGCATCTTCAACGGGACTGCCGACAGCCGCAACAGTTCTTCTGCTGGGACTGCGGCAGACGTGGCCTTCGCACCATAGAATGCTGTCGGCGATCGGGAAACAGCTACGGGCCTCGAGCAGGAACTCTAGAGATTCCGCAAACCACTAAGTCGAATTTTAAAGATAGAGCAGGGCCGTATCCAAGCACAGGTGCGGATCAAAGGAAAACCGTTTAAGGGCACTCTAGATAACGGAGCCACATGGAGCTTAATTAGTGCGAAACGAGCAGCTCAGATCGGGCGAACAAGCGAGGAGTGCGTGGCAGCTCCCACTGGACACAGCTCACTAGGAGATCTTTAAAAACGTCCTGTATGGAGCTTTGGGATGGAGCTTCAATACACGGCCCTCTACTCGCCACAACAGAACCCAACGGAAAGGGCAAACAGGACCATAAACACGATACCAATTCATAGCATAACCACGGCATTTATATATAAAATAACATTGTTAGAATAAGGCATACAATGACTTACATAGGAAAAAGATAGGTTTTAGTTTGGCGCGCTCCAACGTGCCTGTATGTGTGTGTGAGTGACTTCTGCGTTGCCTCGATACGTCGTGTCGTCTTCCCCCTTCTTCAGCAAAGGGTTTCTGTTACTGTTTTAGCACTCGAAGTCCACTGGCCCGCCGGCGCCCGCGCCTTCGGGCTTCAAGTCGCTGATGTGAGCCGGTTTTTACCTTCCTGGTTGCTGTGTACTCCGAACCCCAGTGTGCAAATAACTGGTGACGAGAATTTCTTTATTTTTCGCGACCCGTCAAATCTTGGCGACAATTTCGAAAGGTAGTGCTCCTCGAGCCATACTGTGTCCCGCACCTTGGGTTTCTTCAACCGTCTCCGCAGATTATAGTAGCGTGCCTAATTTGCATCTCCCTCTACATGTTCCTCCGCACCAGCTTGAACATTTCCTTCAGTTTCTCCGCGTTCTCAGCAGGCGTCTGTGTACATCTGCCTGCCCCGGCCTTCTGCCCGTCAATCGCGGATGACAGCCTTGGCTCCCTTCCCTACGTGTTGAATTCCGGCGAGTAACCTGTGGTCTCCGCCACACTGGTGTTTACAGCGCCGTCCCACGCCCTCTGATCGGCTCCTGTGATCTGTGCGATCATTGTTTTGACGGTCCTGTTGGCCCTTTCCTTTGGGTTTTCTTGCGGGGTATATGGAGACGTGAGCTGGTGGCGCACCCCCAGCTCCTCCAGAAATCTCTTGAACGCCCTGCTTGTTAACTGCACTCCGTGGTCCGTTATCATAACCTTTGGCACCCCGTATCTGGCCACTATCCACTCTCGAACAGCCTTTCGTAGTGTCTCGGAGGTTGCCCTCCGCGTCGGGACGATCTCGGTTCATTTTGAGAACCTGTTCACCAGGACCAGCAGCATCAAATTTCCGAGTTTTGAGCGCGGCAAGGGGTCCACAAAATCTGCCCACGCTTGCCCACGGTTCTCTGGCAGCCTAGCAATCGTCTTTCGACTTCCTAGAGGTTGTCTCGAAAGCGCATCCGAGATGACGATCAACTGGCACCTCTTATACGAAATTTCGATTCTGCCGGACCGGCTCTCGAGGTAATATTGGATCAGATGGATCTGAAATGGCTGATTACTACCATTTCAGATCCATCTGATCCGATATTACCTTGAAGTGGTAACGATCCAGGTACGGTCTCAATTTCCTGACGGCCCACACTATTTCTGAACATTATTGTTCACGCCAGAAGGGCGCAAACAGTTGAGCGGCAGTGTAAGCGGCCAATGCTTTTACTCGAAGCTTCTCCACGGCTCGCAAGCACCGCTGCTCGCGCTCTCCTTCTCTTCTCTCGCTCTCCTCCCTTCCCGCAATGTATTCACCACTCCGCGGTCCCGCGGTATTTCTACTGTTAATGTTAAGGTAGTCTTAAGTTACAAGTGCGCGAATAAAGAGCGGAACTCTCGTGAAGTCGATCCCGAGTGTTTCATTTCAGGGAAAAAATCAGCAGCAGCCGCAGCAACCACCACCCCAGGATTTTCCGCCCACTCCACTTCATGGTCCTTCGAGCCGGATGAGCTCTGATCCTGCCAGCGCTCCTTGCGGAAAATTCAAGATAAGTACGGCTTTAAATCCTATTCCGTCCGTGGTCGCCATTTTCGTTTTTCCAACGGCGTTTATTCTTTCCGTCCATCCGTATCAAGTGAAAAGTGAAAATATATAAGTACATGCGCCCAGCCACCGTGATTACTTTTTTTTTAAGTGCATAAACAAGCACTTTGCCAATACCGGCCTCCTAATTACGGTGCTCCGCTGATATCCAAGCGCATGTACACACATATATACACTGTCCAAAATTCACTGTTATCGTCCGCTGCTAAACTGCTGTTTTTTTTGTGTGTGCCTCAATAAAATACAATCCACAAATACAATTAAATTAAATTAAATATACACATATATATTAAATATATAATTATTGTAAATTAAATATATACATACATATATTCACCAAATATATTCACATACAAAATATTCCAAATAAAGTTCACATACACACAAATATACATAGCCATATACATACATTACGACATATCCATTGTCAGACCTAGCTTCCAACGATATTGACATACACACAGTCGCGACTTACGCAGACTTTCCAAGTGCAAGGGCTTTCGTCTCCTCTTTGTTCGTTATTGCCCTGACAAAAACCAGCGCATAGCGACGAGAGAATACCCTATTGTCGAGACATAAAATAAAATAAATAAGTCCGACGATAAAATTTAAAAATAAATAATTTAATAAAAAAAAAGGGAAATAAACGATTGTTTTAATTATTATTATTATTGATTATTATTTAATAATTATTATTTAATAATTATTTAACCCAAATAATAATTTTTTTTTTTTACAAGCTATTTCTGGCTCCCATTTCTGGTTACTAAATTAAAATAATAAAATTGTGGTCCTAAATCCGGTAGCTATTTTTATAAATTTAAACTTGAATTTTCTAGCTATTTTCCATATATTAGCTATTTTTTTCGGGTTTTCCAGTCGATAGCGATTTTTTATAAATCCTTGGCAATTTTCCAGACTCCAGCCGGTAGCTATTTTTATAAATTGAAACTTGAATTTTCTAGCTATAGCTAGCTATTAGCTAGCCAATTTCTAGCTATTTTCTAGCCATTTTCTATATATTAGCGATTTTTTGGGATTTCCAGTCGATAGCGATTTTTTATAAATCCTTGGCTATTTTCCAGACTCCAGCTGGTAGCAATTTTTTAGCAATTTTTTCAGAAATTGCAATTCATAGTTTTTTTTTTATATAAATTTGAGCTATTGTTTTTCTGGACCACCAATATAGCTATATCTTCTTGTGGACTTCACTCTAGCTGTTGGTTTTCTTTTGTGAATCCTCCTAGCTATTTTTTTTTCACACTGAATTTTAGCTTTATTGTGCTTCATTTAAGCTTTTTTCAAGTTGATTGAAGATCTATTGGGCCTTATTTCACAAAGACTGCGATTTTTGTTTCTTTCGTGCTCCAATCTCCAGATCCCAATTGCAACTTTCTCCCGAATTCCGACGGGATCCTTTGTCCATCCAGATTTGGTGCCCTCTGTGTCTGGTTCTTGTTCTTTTTTTCTCAATTCCACACTTTTTTTGTTTGCGGCGTGCAGGCCTTCGTGACTTCCTTCTCTTAGGGCATAGCTGAGCATGCCCCTAGAGGGAGACAAGAAAAAGACCACCGCACCTGGAAAAGAACAAAAGTTCAACCCGCAATCTCCGCTATCCACTCGCGGTAAGCCAGCACCCAAGTCCGTTAGTCCTAGGGTCAAACCCGTGACTCCCACTCCGAAAGCTAAGGGTTTGCCATCGACCAGTTCGAAGACAACTCCTAGGTTGGTCATTTCCCGACCAGTGACGCGAGCGTCTAGTGAGTCTTCTCTATCGAGAAAATCCGAGAGTCCCTCCGCTGTCGGGACTGATTTCCTCCGCGTCACACGCTCTAACACAAGAAAAATGGCATCCTCTGAGCAGCCAACGCCCGCAAACGCAGCGTTGCATAAATTCATCGCCGTCAGCGATCGCGTAAGCCTTTTCGAAGCGAAGATCAACACTCCTGATCAAGCCTCTCCGTCCCTACACACGTTACAAGTCCGTCTGCAACAGGTGCGAGCCTTATGGGACAAAGTGGAAAGAGAGTACGAAACATGCTCTGACCTAATGGCCCAACAAGGATCCCTCGACACAGTGCCTATTCTCCAGGCCAAATATGACTACTGCTACTCAGTATACGAGTCATGTGCAGCACAAATTGGCGAAACAATCGACAGAGCAACGCCTCAAGTCGCGCAAGCACCCTCTCAGCCGCTAATTTCGTCCGGCTGCCGCTTACCTCCATGCGACACGGAAGTCTTCGATGGCGACTACCTCCGATGGCCCACTTTCCGGGACCTATTCACGGCAATTTACGTAAACAACCCCAGGTTGACTCCGGTCGAGAAGCTATTCCACCTCCTTACCAAAACAAGTGGCGAAGCAAAAGCCATCGTGGCGAAATCTCCTCTCACGAATGATGGTTTTGCTTCGGCTTGGGAGGCGCTTCGAGATCGGTTCCAAAATAAGCGACTTTTAGTCAACAGCCAGCTCAAGCTTCTTTTTAACTTGAGCTCAATTTCACAAGAATCTGGTCATGCTCTAAAAGAGCTACAATCCACGATTCAGGGGTGTTTAATAGCACTAGAGCATTCCCAGGTATCCACAGAGAACTGGGATTGTATCTTGGTTTTCCTTTGCGCGAGCAAACTGCCCAAGCAGACCCTGTCCTTATGGGAACAGTCGCTAACTGCTAAATCCGAGATCCCAGCTTGGGAAGAAATGAATGCCTTCCTGAGCGAAAGGTATCGGACATTGGAAGCCATCGAAGATATGAAACCGACTCAGGCAGTTCCAAAAAGGCTTCAATCCTTCGAGACAAAGGTCAGCACCAAACAGAAAGGGTGTGACTTATGTTCGAAGGAGAACCATCCGGTAAGATTGTGCCCGCGTTTTCTTCAAATGTCTGTTGACTCGCGATCCGGGTATATCAAAAAGAAGCAGCTATGTCTGAATTGTTTTGCCAGAGGTCATCAGCTACGTGACTGCACAAGCACGCACAGCTGCTTTACATGTAAGGGCAGGCACCATACGCTGCTGCATCGCAGCCCCCCAAATTCCGAAAACGCGAGTTCCTCAACCTCGCCCCCTACACAGCAACTTCCGAGACCCTCTAGCAGAAATGCATCGGCAGGCACCTCAGCGGTGCAAACTTTTTTCGCGTCCGGCACTTCAGCCGTCCTACTGAGCACAGCGATGATTGACGTGTGCCATTTGGGGATGAGCTACCGAGCCCGAGCCTTAATCGACTCGGGATCCGAGGCGACGTTCATTTCAGAACGCCTGTTCAACCTCATCAAGTTGCCATTCCGCAACACCCAGACCCAAGTCTCCGGGTTAAATCATTCAGTCTCCGCGAAGTCCTCGAAGCTGTGTCACTTCGGGATTCGCTCTCCTACTAAGCCAGGTCTACAGTTAGACACTGAAGCTTACGTCCTTCCGGAGCTCTCAGGCAAACTGCCCTCCTATCCGATCCCTCGGAATTCCTTGAAGGACCTGCCCGCACTCCGCTGGGCAGATCCTACCTTTTTTGAGAGCTCTCAAATTGATGTATTGATCGGGGCTGACATTCTACCATCCATAATGATGGATGGCACCCGACAAAATATTTGCGGCTCGCTCCTGGGCCAAGAAACTATTTTCGGGTGGGTGCTAACGGGGCCGATTTCCAAGGGCAAGCCGAAACGGGTCGCATCCTTCACGACCCAGGTGCATGAAATAGGCGACCCTGATACGCTCGACACGCTTCTCAGCAAGTTCTGGGAGGTGGAGGATCTACCAGTAAAGATGGTAAAAGAGTCGGACTCCTATTGTGAAAGGAACTTCCTCCAAACAACGACAAAAGACGCAAGCGGGAGATACGTGGTGACGCTCCCGTTCCGGGATCCCGAGAATATCGGATCCGATTTAGGATATTCAAGGTCCATTGCGCTAGCTCAGTTTCTTAGAAACGAAAATCGTTTAAAAAGAGACTTTCCATTAAAAGAGCAATATGACAGCGTGATCCAGGAGTACCTGGATCTGGGTCATATGAAAGAAGTTCCGCCGACTCACAATTCTCCATCGTATCATCTTCCTCATCACGCGGTAGTTAAGCCCGAAAGCACCACTACAAAGCTTCGCGTTGTATTCAACGCTTCAAGTCCGTCGGCAAATGGGACCAGCTTAAATGATATTCTTCATGCTGGTCCAGTCCTACAATCCGATCTAACGATCCAGGTCCTGAAATGGCGTTATTTTCAATACGTCTTCAGTGCAGACATCACGAAAATGTATCGTCAGATCTGGGTCGATCCGAAACATACCCCGTTTCAGAGAATTCTGTTCCGAAACAAGGAAGGAGATATCCGAGACTTCGAATTAAAAACAGTTACCTTCGGGGTCAACTGCGCCCCCTTCCTCGCCATTCGAGTCTTGCAACAGCTGGCAGAGGATATCCAAGTGCCATTTCCAAATGCCAGCCGCATCATCCAGCAGCACATGTACGTCGACGACGTTCTGGCAGGGGCGAATTCCGTAATCGAAGCCCAAAGTTCAATTCGAGAGTTGCAAGCAGCCCTAAGTGCCTCCGGGTTTCCGCTGAGAAAGTGGACCTCGAACAACAAAGGCGTCCTTAAAGACGTCCCGGCCGAACACCTCCTTCATAGCGAGTTCCTCGACATCGATGCCGAAAGCACGGCCAAGACGCTCGGTATTCGGTGGAGGGCAAAGTCCGACGAATTCTATTTCGTTCCTCCAGACATAGTTGTGGAACCCTCCTATACAAAGCGAGAAGTTTTGTCCCAAATCGCTAGGTTGTTCGATCCTGCCGGGTGGCTCGCGCCGTTCATAATCCGTTCGAAAATGTTCATGCAGGAGATTTGGTTGCAAAACTTAGGCTGGGACGATAAGCTTCCCACTGAAATGTGTCAGCGGTGGCAATCGTTTTTAGCCGAGTATTCCGACCTCAACCAGATCCGCGTTCCGAGATGGATCTGGTACCAGCCTGAGGTAATCATAGAGCACCACGGTTTCTGTGACGCGTCTCAGAGAGCCTATGGAGCGGCGATATACATCCGCGTCGAGATGGGGCAAAAGATCCTGACTCGCCTGCTTACAGCCAAAACACGAGTGGCCCCGGTAAAAACCGTCTCCCTTCCTCGGCTAGAGCTCTGTGGTGCCGTGCTGTTAACCGAAATGGTGACAGCAATCCTCCCGCACATGCCCTCCGCCAGTTCAAATATCCGCTGCTGGACAGATTCCACAATCGTCTTAGCCTGGCTACGAAAGCCTGCGTGCAACTGGACCACATTTGTGGCCAACAGAGTTGCCAAGATCACGCAGGCGACGCCAGTCGACTGTTGGGCACACGTTCGCTCAGAACAAAACTCCGCCGATCTAGCCAGTCGAGGCGTATCCTTACATGAATTGGCAGATAACCATCTCTGGTGGCACGGACCAGAGTGGCTGCAAGGGCCACGAGAGCTATGGCCAGCACAAAGTGACACTCTTCCAGTGACCGAGCTAGAGCAGCGCGCGGTCAAAGTGCATTTTGTCAAGGCCCCGTCCATCGACTTTCTCGAGCGTTTCTCCAAGTTGGACAAGGCCCTGCGAGTTCTGGTCTATGTTCAACGCTTCCTTAAACGCTGCCGCAAAGGTTCGTTCTTGCCCAACTCACGCCCTACAAGTGAAGAGATCCGAGGGGCAGAACGAACTCTGACCTCCATTGCGCAGCGCAGAGCATATGGCCAAGAGCTTCAGCATCTGACCGAGAAAAGGCCTCTTCCAGTGTCAAGTCCGTTGGTGAATTTGTTCCCGTTCATTGACCAACACGGCCTGTTAAGGGCGTGCGGCCGTCTCACTGCCTCCAAAACCCTGCAATATGATGAACGTCATCCGATTATTCTCCCCTATAACTGTAGACTGTCGCGCCTTGTCGTCCAATTTACTCACCAGATTACTCTTCATGGCGGTAGTCAATTGATCGTACGCCTGATCCGATCGAAGTATTGGATTCCTAAAATCAAGAATCTGGTGAAGGCTGTGGTCAATCCTTGTAAGATTTGCACGATTTACAAGAAGAGACTCCAAACACAGCTGATGGGCGATTTCCCGACAGATAGAGTCTCCTTCTCTAGGGCGTTCACCTACACGGGTATCGACTATGCCGGCCCGTTCGAAATAAAAAACTATACAGGGAGAGCGTGTCTCATAACGAAGGGATATGTTTGTGTGTTTGTGTGCTTTTCCACGAAGGCTATCCATTTGGAACCCACTTCCGATCTAACAACCGAGAAATTTCTAGCGGCCTTTGCTCGTTTCGTAGCGAGGCGCGGTTGTCCTCAACGGGTCCATTCGGATAATGGTAAGACCTTTGTGGGGGCGGCAACTTTGATTTCCAGGGACTTTCTCCAAGCCATCAAAGAGTCCGTGACTGATGCATATAGCCATCAGGGACTCGTATGGCGATTCATCCCACCAGGGGCTCCACATATGGGGGGTTTGTGGGAAGCAGGGGTGAAAAGCTTCAAAACCCTGTTCCTTAAATCGACGTCAGCCCGCAAATATACATTTGAGGAGCTGGCGACACTTCTCGCTAAGATTGAGGCCTGCCTCAACTCTAGACCCCTCTCCCCTATGTCCGAAGATCCCTCAGATTTGTTGGCCCTCACACCAGGCCATTTCCTTATTGGAGGGCCGTTGCTTTCCACGGCGGAACCCGAGATAAAGGGCGAAGCCAAGTCGATAATAAATCGATGGCAACACCTCAAGGCACAACATCAGCAGTTTAGTGCACGGTGGAAAGAGGAGTATCTTAAAGAACTCCATAAACGAAGCAAATGGCAATTTCCGACCAGGAATCTCCAAGCCGACGATATGGTAGTTGTCAAGGAGGACAATCTACCACCGCACGAATGGCGGCTCGGCAGAATCGTTTCTGCCTTTCCAGGAGCCGACGACCGCATTCGAGTCGTCGAGATCCGTACGTCTCGCGGCACCATAAAACGCCCTGTCCACAAGGTTATTCTGCTACCGATGGAGGACAAAGAGTCCTCCGTTCCTAGGGATTAGGGCACTTCCCCCATTCCGGGGCCCAAATAGTGGTCGGCGCATACTAAGCTTCTTCATTTCTTTTATTGGCAGACTTACTCACTTCCTCCAATAATGGCTCCTCGACCTCGTGCCACCCAGTCGTTGGAAAGCAGACGTACTCGAGGTATCAAATCCTACCGCTGCCGAGTCTGCTCTGGAATCCATCCTCTTCGGAAGTGCAAGAGGTTCCACAAACTGAGCGCTGAAAAGCGCCTTCGGGCAGTACTTATTAATAAGTACTGCTCGAACTGCCTCGCCCATCAGCACTCAGGAGGAGACTGCCGAAGCCAAGAGGGATGCAAGAAGTGTGGAGGAGACCACCACACTCTACTCCACATGCACGAGGTCCGTCCCGCTCCGTCCCCAGCAGCGCTACCAGCTCCGACGCGCAGAGAGCGCCATCCCGCTGCACCTCGTCCGGTCCGGATTTCCCGCATTCCACCACCAGCCCCAGTCGCCAACAATCAGCGGCGTCCGAAGGTCTCCGTCGCGTCTCCGGCGGTGGCAACGGGGCAGCAGGCCAGGGATACCTTTGCCTACGCAAGGGGGGGGAGAATGTTCACGCCAGAAGGGCGCAAACAGTTGAGCGGCAGTGTAAGCGGCCAATGCTTTTACTCGAAGCTTCTCCACGGCTCGCAAGCACCGCTGCTCGCGCTCTCCTTCTCTTCTCTCGCTCTCCTCCCTTCCCGCAATGTATTCACCACTCCGCGGTCCCGCGGTATTTCTACTGTTAATGTTAAGGTAGTCTTAAGTTACAAGTGCGCGAATAAAGAGCGGAACTCTCGTGAAGTCGATCCCGAGTGTTTCATTTCAGGGAAAAAATCAGCAGCAGCCGCAGCAACCACCACCCCAGGATTTTCCGCCCACTCCACTTCAATTATTTTTCCGTTGCAGAATAGTTCCTCTCCGCTCCGTTTAGCGATATACTGGAGTAGAATATCACCCGCTCGCCTTGATCGGACTGCTGTGTTAGGACAGCGCCCAGTCCGGTCCTCACAATGTAATGTTGTCCCACCAAAATTACAAAAAGCCTAAAACTAGATTCCGCTTTTACGGTAACACAAGCTGCCGATTTTGCCTTCTTAAGTTGCAGCGGATTTGCGAACCGGGATGTCGAGCAGATCACGGCATGGAATGAAGATTCTTAAACTGTTCTTTACTAATACTTTAATATGATCCTCTGCAAGAAGAGCAGCAGACGGTCCAGCCAATGCAGAGGGTTCTCCAGCAGGATGTAAGTCAGAAGAAAGCGTTCCTTTAGACTAGGATCTTTCATGTAGTGAAGACAAGGCCAAGTTTCTCAGATTAGGCAGGGTGTGGTGCTTAGGTCCGCAGGCAAAACAATTCCGTCTCTTCGCTTTTTGAAATCGATTTGCAGGGTTCAGGTTCTTAATGCCTCTGGCAACAATATTCTGAGGGCCCAGAAGCGTTTGCAGAAGGCACAGGTCGCAGGGATGAGGATTGTGGCAAGAAGGGCGCACATAAGCAAATCAGATGTTTTATTACAACCCACCTGAGAGATTGTTATCTTCAAATGAACCCGTTTCACCATGTTGCATTGGTTTTTGTAATACCAGATTCTTTAACAAATGTAAATAAAAAATTTCATTTCAAGTAACAGAACAGGGATGTTTCAATATGCAATAAAAAGGGGTAATTTAAAATTTTCAAAACCTATAAAAGATTAACCAAGAAAAATATCAGGATTTATTGTTTATGTCGACAATAATAATTTATTAACTTCGTGTATAATTCAAGGACTTTGCAGTAGTGCAATAACCATTTATTTTTACAAGTACCGGGTCACTAGCCGTAACAATTGTTCAAAAGTGTGGCATGGCAGTTTTGGTCGGTTAGTGGGATTTAGAGTGGGCTAGGCAAAAATTTGTTTGGAAATTTTTAGAAAATTACAAGACTAATAAAAATATGAAAAAATATCAAAACATTTTTTAAAGGTGTGGGCGTGACAGTTCTGTGCGGTTTGTGGACGTTGGAGTAGGCGTATGTGTCTCTGTAAACTCTAAGTGAGAGCACGAACTTCCAAAGTTTTGTGGCATATTCAAAAGTGTCGGCGTGGTAATTTTGGGCGTTAGTGTGGAAGTAGCAATATGAATCAAAAAACTTGCGATGCGCCTTTGTCTCTGGAAACTGTATGCCTAATCTTAACTCTCTAGCTTTGTGGCTTTACTGCAAATATTTCTGTATTAACCTCATAAGTTTTCTCAGTAACAAAAAGTCTTAATATATTCATAAATATGAGTCAAAAATTGATCCGATGTCTTTTCAGCTCTTGATTCAAACTCTTCGATCTCGATCACACCATAATTTGTTCTTAAGACTATAATTAATTCTATCGATATTAGTGTTACCTAGTATTTTATATTTATACACAGTTTACATTGGGCCTACCTGGCTTATGATCGACCTCGATCAAAAATAATAATGCTATAGTATGGTTTGTCCAATGTTTCAATCTCGCTGGTTTCAATATACTCTTAAATGGAAATTGCCTTAGTTGACAATCATCTACATCAATAATTTCATAACGGTCATTTTCACTTTGTAAGGGCCGCGATTATTATTATTAAGTGGGTTTCTATGTGTACTGCGACACAGTAGGATCTATTGTACTACCCCTTCATGACTCAAAGATCTCCCTGAAGTCCAATGCACTGTATAATAGCCAGAATTTTATTGGGGTTCAAGGCTGCAATTGTTTCCCGTGGGACTACATACATGCCCAGGAGTCTGTTCCCGCTGATGGAAAGCGCCGTGCAGTCACATATAATATGTGCAGAGCACTCCTCCTCCATGCAACAGAAGCGACAGAGTTCACTGTCGGCAATGCCAATCTTATGCAAAGACTGCGAAGTCGGCAGTGTCATTAAGATCTTGAATCTTTTATGGTTATATTCACGGAGGAGAATCTTAGACTGCCTAAGTCCTGGTAGGTATTCCCAGAAGGAGAAACGTTTTTCTTCCTCTATTGATTTAAGTAAGCCCAGTACTCTGTGGGGACCAACACCACAGAATGGTTCGGGCCCAATTAGAGGGTTCTCTGCCCCTTTCCTGGGTAAGTTGTCCGCTAGCTCATATCCCGGGATGTTGTTGTGTCCCGGGACACACCTTATTGTGAGTTTGTTAACAGCTCCCAGTTTGTCTTGAGCTGTCCTTACTTCATTTACTAGCTTAGATGTTATCTTAGCTTTGCTGAGCGCCTTTATGGCTGCTTGACTATCAGACAGTATAGCAATGTCCTTGGCACGATAGTTCCTTTGCAGATTAATCTCCGCACAGCGTCCATTAGTACAGACTTCAGCTTGAAAAGTGCTGGTGTATCTGCACATTGATTCGTGGTATTTTAACCTGGGGCCTACAACCCCCAGCCCACTTCCCTCGTCGGTGAGGGATCCGTCTGTATACCACTTTATTGTTTGTGGGTTTACTTTCATGTTTCATAGGGTTTACTTTCCCCAGGTTTGTGCGACTGTTTTTATTACTGAGATGAGTGCTGAAGTTCTGAGCGAACCTGTGGTCAGCTGGCATCTCATCCCTTGGTTGCATCAGCAAAGGGATATCCTTTTTTAGGCTTTCAGTACCTGGGACAGGTACGCATTACTCCTGTCATGCATATGCAGGCCATTCTTTGCAGCTTTTGAAGTTTCACCTTAGAGGTGAAAAAGCGTGCTCTATCACCCCAGGCTATTACTCCATAGGTTAGTATGGGTCTGACTACCATGAGGTACAGCCAACTTATTATGCGTGGTGAGGTTCCCCACGACTTACCAGCAATTTCTACACGTGAAAAGTGCTCTGGTGCACTTATCAATTGTGTTATCGACATGAGTTTTGAAGCTAAGTTAGGAGTCGAGGTTTATTCCAAGATATTTATCTTCTTTGCTGGCCTCTATGCGACATTCTGACAGGGTTATTGGCTTCATTCTCTGTAGCTTGTACCCATTTGTGAAAGGGACAATAACACTTTTGCTAGGATTTAGGCTCAGGCCTACTTCCTTGCCCCATTCGCTGGTCATATTGAGGCCCAGTTGTATGATATCGCAGAGTGTTTCCTCATATTTACCTCTGGCTATAATGACAATATCGTCAGCATAGCCTTGGCAAAGTATACCCCTGCGGGTCAGCCTGTCCAGCAACTCGTCTACCAGCAAGCTCCACAGGAGAGGCGAGAGGACACCCCCTTGGGGGCAACCCCTTGTGGTAGATACTGTGGACGACTGTCCTCCTATAGTGGCCATGGCTCGCCTAGATACCAGTAGTGATTTGATCCATCTGCTGGTTGTCGCATCTAGTCCTCTTCTTGCCAGGGATGCGTTGACAGCCTAATGGGAGGTATTGTCGAAAGCAACCTGTATGTCTAAGAAGGCACATAACGCCACTTCCTTATGCGTCAGTGAATCCTCAATAAGGCTTTTCAGGTGATATATGGTTATAGGGATATCAGTTCATCTGCCAGCCCTGTAGGCATGCTGCGTCCGTTGGAGCGGATGCTCTACAAGCAGAGTGCTTCTAATGCTGACATCCACTAGCTTTTCCAACGTTTTTAGCAAAAACGATGTCAAGCTGATGGGTCTGAACGACTTCGGATCAGTGATGTCTTTCTTTCCAGCTTTCGGAATGAAGACCACTTTTGCTATACTCCAGGCAGTAGGTATGTGTCCTAAAGCTAGGCTGCTGATCAGGATTGAAGCAGGAATTGGCTGAAAGCCATCTGGACCCGGAGATTTGTACGGCTGGAATGTACCAATTGCCCATCTTAATCTCTCCGTTGTTACTATTGATTTTGGCCCAATCAGTAGCACACGGTCTACTTTGAGCCGTTACCGGGGTATTCCCATCCGTGCTTCCCGGAAAGTGAGTTGCCAGTAGTAGCTCAAGTTTCACCTTACTTCCTATAGTATAGGAGTTATCCTCCGTACGTAGTGCCTGATTTGATTCTGACACTCCTTTGGAGATTGCTCTGTGAAGTCTTGCGCCTTCACATGTGTTTACTATTGCCTCACAGAAGGTTCTATAGTTCCTTCGTTTGGCTTTCCTGATCTCATGGTTATACATAGTCAGTTTATTCCGGTAGGCATCCCAGTTCCCTTCTCTTTTAGCTTTGTTCCACCATGGAGCATCTTTTTCCCTCTTGGCTCGACCAAGGGAGCAGTTTTCTCTAAACGCGTTAGTAAGACACGAGTTAATATCTTCTACGGCTGCCTCCAGTTCTAGAGTGGTACGGAGTTTCCCGGTTACCTCAGAAGCTGGATTCCGCAGTAAGGAGGCATTGAACCCTTCCCAGTTCGTATTCCTGGGATTGCGCCTAAGCTCGCTACATTCTAGATTTAGTCCTATGTTAAAACGAATAATTCTGTGATCTGACACTGACTCCTCAGGAGATACGTGCCAGTCGCTTATATGCGAAGCCACTGATCTGCTGGAAAGTGTAATGTCCAGAACCTCAGATCTTACCCTGGTAACAAATGTCGGAACATTGCCGACATTTAGGATTTCTTGATTGTTATTCAAGATAAATTCTAAGAGTGACTCACCTCCTTGATTTACGTCGCTGCTGCCCCATATCACGTGATGTGCATTTGCATCACATCCGATGATGATGGGTGAGTGTGTCCTCTTGCAGTATTCTGCCAGTGCAGTGATTTCGGGCGGTGGGCACGCCTCGTCACCGGCAAAGTATACCGATGCCACGACAGCCTTCTTGGCTGCTCCCACATCTTCTACCACGATCGGTACACAGTCCCGCGTGAGAAATTCTGTAATTATATAATAATTAATACTTCTACAGGACAGGATACAGGCTCTAGGGCTAGAGGCCCGTTGATCCCAAATTACCTTGACGTTCTTCACGTACAGTCCTTTTATTCCCTGGTTATACCAGGGTTCCTGAACCAGGGCTAGCCCAAGATGTTGTTTGGTGAACATCCTTGCCAGCACAGCCGAGGCCGCCTTGGCGCGATGGATGTTCACCTGAGCTATCCCTGTACTTCCGACCATTAGATGATCGGCTCCATCGTCGGCGTTGCTGATCTGGAGATACCCAGATCACCATCCACCAGTATCGCTTCTTCCTTACTCAGCAGGTCTAGTTCCATGCCTAGCTCCTCAGAGGATAACGGGGTCTAATCCCCCATCTCGATGATGGTCGCATCAAGATCCTCATCATCCGCCAGATCCTCGCTGGATTCGGAGAGCTTATTGGGCTTCTCCTTCTCCGCGGAGACTGGTGGATTTCGAGGAGTCTCGACCTGCCTTGTGCCGGATTTGATCGCTTTGGCCTTCTTTAGACCACAAACTGAGATGTCTCCAAACCTGAAGCTCAGCTTGTGGTCACTAGAGATAATCTTGGCGCATGAGTTGTCATCAATGCCAAGGCTGAGGAGCGAGCCACCACCCTCATTCTTCCTTGATATGAGACGCCAGTTCTCAGTGTCCAAGTCATTCTGTTTCTTGATCAATTTCATGATCCACTTTGTTGTTTTGTCCCCTGTACTGGGGCAGAAGATGGTGATGTTGTGTGACGATGGCAGGTCGTCGCCCATCCTTACCTCCAGGGAGACACTGCTCCACTTACTGAGGCTGGGGACTGCTGATTGCAGCCACTCAGCAGTGGTTGCGTTGCGGCAATACACTATCAGGTGACCCACCCTGAAGTGGATTCCTCCAAACTTGTTTGGAGAATCCCAACCGGAGAGGACTATTTCTTCCAGTAGTGCGTCCTCGAGCTGTGAGAGGTTCTCACTGCTGAGGACGACTTTGGTACGACCGCAACCTTAATGACCCCAGTTACCGTCGCATATGATGGCTTGCGTACCTCAGTTGCCGTTGCAGCCCTTGAGGTGCTTGGGCCATCGAAGGGAGCAGTCAGTGGCCTGCTCTTCTCCACCTTCTGCCTCTTAGGCGTTTCCGTCGGAGGCGTCAGGGTGGTGTTTGCCCGCTTCGAAGCAGAGTTGGGCTTTTGCTCTAGCGGCTGCGGTGTCTTGACCAGAGACAAAGCTTAAGCAGGTGACTTGCCCTGCTGTAGGTAAAGAAGATACCACTTCGCTCTGGCCCCGCTCAGCCCCTTACGGTTAGGGTCATCCCGGGCCCCAGGCTAACCAAGTTGCGGTAATGGGTTTTTAGCCCGTCCCGCTTGGCCGGCTTGGACCACATTCGAGTGACTCGGTGTGGCTGCCCGATACTTCCCTCCCCCAACTGGGCGTGCTTGTGCCGTTGGCGCACTCCGTTTAGGAGCATTTTTTGGTGTTACCACCGAAGTAGGCCGCTCTCCGTCAAGGAGACGGTCCTAGTAATGTCTTCCGACATTTCCCGCAGTCAAGGCCTGCAGTATTTTAATTTAGGTATATATATTTAGGTGCTAATTTTTTATTAACTTTAGGTGTTGTATCAATATGACGCACAGCTACAAAATCTCCAGCTTTATATTCCAAAGGGGCTTTATGTTTCTTCCCATAATATTGCTTATTCTTATGTTGTGATTGCTGGATATTTCTATTATCATTTAAACGAAGGTCTAGGTTTTTTTGCTCTAAATTTAACTTAAATACTACTATGAATATAATTATTAATGGAAAACTCTACTTTATTTAATAACATATACCAATCTGCCAGCACTATTGGCTCTGATAATTTACCTAACATAGCTGTAACGATTCTGTTCACTCTCTCTACGTTCCCATTGGCTTAAGGTGCACCTGTGGCCACCTTGATATGTCCCGTTCTTGAAGGAATGTCGAAAACTTACGAGAGATAAAACCAGATCCTCGGTCAGAAATTATTTTTGGGCGGATATTATATTATATGGAGTGTGCGATTATGAATGGTTTTCGGTACTGAGTGTAATATACACGGTAAAAAATTTCTTATAAAATTTCCTACTTTACTTTTCATAGCTGGGAACCAATAGTTTCTTTAAAAGGACTTACCTTTATACATTTTCAGCGGCAAGGTGACCTAATTTTCCATGTGTTAACCTAATTATTTGTTCTTCCATGCAACTGGGAGCATTATGCAATGGGATTGGATTAAGATTCGTCAGTATTCTTTTTATAAGTAACGCCATCTAATAATTCAAATGAAGTGCAACTACCTCTTCTACTTCTGTTCTTATCTTGATTATTTCAGGGTTACACATTTGTTCAGTTTGCAATATAAGGTCAATATCCTTAGGTATTCCTCCTATTACTCCCACTGCTTTAGTCGACTCTACTATGGATTTTTATCTAATCTTCAATTCAACTGGGTGTACACCCCCGCTGTCTTTACTATCTTCTATGCAAAAATTATTGTCTTCTAATTTTCTTCTATTGTCTTCACATTTGACTGAATATCCTCGCTAATTTTACAATTTTGTGTATTTTTCCTGGGTTTTGTACCTACTATATGCGGTTTTCTTACCTACTGTATACTCTTTTTTTTACTATTCCCTACGGATTACGCTACAGGCTCTACGGTGTTCTCAATATATTCACTATTTTCTATGGATTTCGCTACAGCTCTTTGGCGTTATCACTATTTTCTCTAAGTGCATGTAATAATTCAACTTGTCTACTCATTGCGACAAAATGCGGCATATTAACACCAGGTCTGAGAACTATAGAATAATTATAGAATGACCATATACATAAAATATGTGTTCATTGAAATAGCAGTGCGAGGGAAACTAAGAAATACAAAGGTATTTTCCCATGTCTCTTTTCGGAATCCACTTTTTATTCCATTTATTTTTGTAAGAAAATCCCGTTAATTTTTTATGTTATCCTCTTTTTATTTACATTCTTAAGCAAATTCACAACTTTTGGGATGTTCATAAGAATAATAAAGTCTGGTTTTGTCCAACGTTAAGTCCTGATCAATATTTTCTAAAAAGTGTGTTTGGTTAAGTTAATTCGTATATTTAAAGAGGCAATAAATTTAAAAAAATAAAATAATTTTGTTTTAGTGCGTAGAAGACAGCACTGCTCCCAGGAGAAAAGAATGGTATTTCTTAAGCTAGGAAAGGAAAGAAAAACATATAAGGACATTCAAAAAACCCTTGAATGTTCTGACAAAATAGTATCGAACGCCATTTAATATGAATGGAAGCCCGAAAACCGTGGTACCATAGGTAAAACCACGGATATAGAGGATCGACGAATAGTTACCGCAAAATCTATCCATTTGCATCCTTTAGTGACATAAAGTCTGAGATGAACTTGGGAAGCCGTGACGTTACAATTCGGAGACAACTACTGAATAAAAACTTTAGTGTGAATCAAAACTTTAGTAGGTTCCCCTACTTAGCCCAAGGCATATTAAGGCAAGGTTAAGCTTCGCTAAAACTTACCTAAAATGGCCAGTCTCCAAATGGCGTAACATCCTTTGGACTGATGGTTTAAAAATATTGCTATTAGGTGGAACTGGTTCACAATAGTATATCTGACGACCTCCAAACACGGAGTACCATCCAAAACACCCAGTGAAAACTATCAATCATGGTGGATCTAAAATCCTGGTATGGGCTTATTTTGTTGTACAATGGTTTGAGTCCAGAACATATGATTTATGTTATTATAGACCAAAACGCATACGTAAATATACTTAATGATGTCTTACTGTCATATGAAGAATAGGCCCTTAAAATGCACATTCGAACAGGATAATGATCCGAAACACACAAGGAAATCGGCTAAGAATTGGTTCACCCAAAATAGAATAGATGTAATGCCGTGGCTAGCACCATCTTCCGATTTAAACCCGAATGAAAACCTGGTGGACTCCATGCTGCGTGGGTGTAAGGCTGTGCTGCCATTTTTATGAACAGAGCTGTAGCTATCTTACGGTTTATGGCTTTCCTATTAAATGTCTGCACTAAAGAATTAGAATCTATCACTATTTAAAAATGCCTATTCTATAAATAGACTCTAAATGGACGTAATGCATTAATAATCGCTAGGGTTTCTTACTCGAAACTATGCCACCTAGACTCATCTGCATACTGAATGCATGTTTTTATCGTCTTGTCTCTGCATAAGGACGGCACAAAAGCCATGAGAGCCAGTGCCTGTGTGAAGTTCAGTCTCATAATTACGGTTAAAGACTGCTAATAGTGGAGGATTCGATAAAACAGTTTTAACGATTTAAAAGCTTATAATTGTACTTCATTAAGGGGAAATGGGCCTCCTTGTTTTAATAAATCCGTTAAAGGTTTCGCAATTATTGCAAAGTTACTATCCTTACGCCTTAAATATGAGAAAAATCCTAAACATCAGTGAAGGGTGTTTAATTTTAGCAGTACTGTAGTATGTGCCTATGCAATATTAGTATAAAAGCATTGCCCACTCGAAGGCAAAAAGTATAAGTGCATGGTCAGCATCCACACGCCGACCAAATGCATATTACATACGTACATACATATCTCGCTCTCCCGATAAGCTCAGATATAAGCTCAGATAAGCTCCGCCGCTGGCGTACCCGGCAGCGCAGCTACGCTAATTAGCCTAAGTCCAAATATATTGAATACTGTAAGATCAGACACTCTGTAGACCTTGAGCTGGCAGAACCATTTCTGCCTACTCTACTCTTGAGCTGGCTGAACCATTTCAGCCTACTCTAAGATATAAGAAGAAAAGTGAAGAAATAAAAAGGTGGCCTGACGGCTGCACTTAAGAACAAGGCAAACACGTGTTTTAACTTGGTGGACCTTTTTCTTTACATGGCGGCCGTGACAGTCGTCCAACGCTGGACGAATTGACCCAAGTTAGTGTCAAGACACACAAGGAATAATTAAATGGAACCAAAACTAGCCTAAAAACTAAGGAAGAATTGACCAAGCTGGAATACTGGACTGGAAGAAGACACCTTTTCTTTACATGGAATTGGAATTCCCAAAACTAAGGAAGAATCTGAGTGAGTAGAGTTCTATTGAGTATGGAAAAACACCGTGGCGGTTTGAAAACTAAGCTGAATAAACGTATAGCCCACTTAAAGTGGCTAATATACGGTCAGCAAACGCCACCGGTTTGGTCGACAGCTCTAAAGCTACAAGCAGAGCTAGACCACTTGCGGGAATATCAGCAAGAATTAAGGACCCATAAACTCGAGAAAACTCACTCAGATAACATTAAAAATATACCCGAAATTAATGAAATTCCAAAACACCAGGCATGTCCAGCACCAGCACCAGCATTAACAAAGCCAAAAAAGTCCTGCCCCCCTGGCTGCGAAGGAATCTGGAGTCCCCACTGCCTGGGGACTTGTGAGCGACCATCGACGTCTTCAGCGGCGAAGAAATAGACAGCAGCGAGGGAGTGTCAGCGTGCCACCCCCGGCGACGCCCAGCTGACACCCAACAGATAGACAGCAGCGAGGGAGTGTCAGCGTGCCACCCCCGGCGACGCCCAGCTGACACCTGATGAGCATCATCAACAGCAGAATATAATAATAAATATATATAAATATATAGTAAATATAAAATATACAGATAAGAAAAATTGTAAGAAATATTGTAAAACGGAGCATATACTATTATGCCCTGTTAACCCAATATGGCCCGTGAAGCCATAGCTAGAATCAGGCAGGCAACAATGTAAAATACAATTTTTTTTTTACTCTTGCGAACATTGAAAGATTTTATAAATAGATAATTCCAAACATAAATGTCTATAGAGACAAATGAAATAAGTAAAACTGAAATCCAATGCATTAATAAAAATATACAAACTGCATAAAGTGTCTTAAGAAACGATACCGTAGCGCTGCTTACGGTATAGATAATATTTAAGGAAGATCTTTAATAAAGTCAATTATGAATGAAAAAACGAGAAAAATTATATGAAGAAAAAATAATAAATAAAAAAAAATATAAAACGTAATATTGAATTTATCTGGATTAGAACAAAAAAAAATATACAAATGCATAAATTTGAAGTTATGAGTATACCAAAGCATGGACTGGGAAAAGCTTGTTGATCAGATAAAAGATCCAAATGAAAATTTCAGAAAATCCTATAAGTGCTTAACGCAAAACAGATCAATACAAGCTGTAACAATTAATAAGAATGCCCAAGTCTTGGTAAATAGTTATAATGAAATCAGAGAGTTGATCCAACAAAATAGAAAGAATTTGGAACGCAAACAGTGTGCTAAGGCTTTGGAACTACTGGTGACATTAAGAGGAAAATTAATACTTATAAAAAATAAATTCAGTCTCCAGATAGAAATTCCAACCATAGTAAACACCCCACTAAGAGCAAATTTGAATGAAGACAGCACTAACTCTGACGAGGAAGATAGGACTATAGTCAAGGAAGACATTAAAGAGGAAGATCTTCACGATCTAACTATACCAGCAAAATTAATGCTGAAGAACGACGATAAAACAAATAACGCAGCCGACTCCGAAAATAACTTAACCATGGCAGAAGAAGCAGCTGCCATTAGGTCTTACATTAGGGAAGTCGCTTGCACAGTGCCAGAATTTGATGGGCAAAAGATCCATTTACAAAGATTCATTAAGGCAATCAAATTGGTAGACCTAGCTAAGGGACCATTTGAAGACATTGCAGTCATTAAGTCAAAAATGGTTGGCACAATTTTGAACTCAGTTGACAATGAAACGACAATTCCAGCAATTATAAACAAATTGCAGAAAGTAGTTGTCGGTGAGACATCCAGTAATGTCAAAGCAAAGCTAGCAACAGTTCAGCAGAGAGGTAAAACTGCAACGCAATTTACCGCTGAAGTTGATAGCCTGAGAAAACTTTTAGAAGCCTCCTATATCGATGAGGGTATACCTCTAGAACATGCCACTGGTCTAAGCACCAGAGAGGCAATTGAAACCATGATACATCGTGCTGAGCACGAAAGTATCAAAACAGTACTGGAAGCAGGGACTTGCACCACTATGGATGCAGCGATAAGCGCATACATAAGAACGAGCACAAGAGTTACCGGTGACATCAATAAAGTGATGTATTTTAGAGGTAACAGACCCAACAGAGGATACGGAAATGCCAATAGAGGTAGTAACCGCGGTAGAGGCTTTAATAACAATAGTATTAGAGGCAACTACCATAACGGTTACCAAAATAACGGTTACCAAAATAACGGTTACAAGAATAACGGTTATTAAAACCGCTATAATGGAAATAATAACCGTTATAATGGCTATAACAGAGGCCGTTATAATGGAAACAGAGGCCGTAACAACAGTCAGAATAACTACAACAGAAACAATGCCAATGTACGAGTAATCCAAGAACAGGAAAACTCGCAACACCCTTTAGGTACTCAGTAGAAGAAGATCATAGAGTATACACCATCAATTATAATCTCAACATATTTTCTACATTCATTCATGCCAAAACAGGCGTAAAACTAGTTTTTCTACTTGATACAGGTGCAGATATCTCTATTCTCAAAGAGAACTCTGACACATTTTCTAATATTCAAATAACCAATAAAATAAACATTCAAGGCATAAGCCAACAGAAAATTCAGTCTCGAGGACAGACTTTTATTGAGATACAGACAGGTAAATACATTATCCCACACGATTTTCATTTAGTAGATAAAAACTTTCCAATACCGTGTGATGGAATAATCGGAATAGATTTCATAAAAAAATATAATTGCCAAATCGATTTAAACCAAGAAGAAGATTGGTTTATAATTAGACCAAACAATTTGAAATTTCCAATATATATTCCCATAGCATACAGCTCTGGTATTAACACAACGTTATTACCAGCAAGATCCCAAGTTGTCCGAAGATTAATAGTATCATCAAAAGATGATAACATTTTAATTCCAAACCAGGAAATTCAAACTGGTATTTATGTTGCAAACACAATCGCAACATCAAGTAATACATTTGTCCGAATTTTAAATACAACCGATTCCGACCAATTAGTCAATATGGACACTCTAAAATATGAGCCACTTTCGAACTACAATGTAGTTCAGGCAAATAGTGAACACAGAAATAAAACTGTCTTATCTCAATTAAAGAAAAATTTCCCCGAATTGTTTAAATCACAATTAGAAAATATATGCAGCGAATATATATATATATTTGCATTAGAATCAGAACCTATAACAGTTAATAATTTTTATAAACAACAGTTGAGATTAAAAGATGATGAGCCAGTATACACGAAAAATTATAGAAGTCCTCATAGTCAAGTGGAAGAAATACAAGCCCAAGTTCAGAAATTAATAAAAGATAAAATAGTTGAACCATCAGTTTCACAGTACAATAGCCCTTTGCTATTAGTACCCAAAAAGTCAAGCCCGAATTCTGATAAAAAGAAATGGAGATTAGTAATAGACTATCGCCAAATTAATAAGAAACTTTTAGCTGACAAATTTCCACTACCGAGAATAGATGATATTTTGGACCAACTTGGTCGAGCAAAATATTTCTCCTGCCTTGATTTAATGTCAGGTTTTCATCAAATCGAACTGGATGAAGGCTCGAGAGATATAACATCTTTCTCAACCAGCAATGGCTCATATCGTTTCACGCGATTGCCATTTGGCTTAAAAATAGCGCCTAATTCATTCCAAAGAATGATGACTATAGCATTCTCCGGAATAGAACCGTCTCAAGCATTCCTTTATATGGATGACTTAATAGTCATAGGTTGTTCCGAAAAACATATGCTTAAAAACCTCACTGAAGTTTTTGGTAAATGCAGGGAATACAACCTAAAGTTACATCCTGAAAAATGTTCATTTTTCATGCATGAAGTCACATTTTTGGGACACAAATGCACAGACAAAGGAATTTTGCCGGATGACAAAAAATATGATGTCATTCAGAACTACCCAGTTCCACATGATGCGGACAGCGCTAGACGTTTTGTAGCATTTTGCAATTACTACAGACGTTTTATCAAAAATTTCGCCGACTATTCGCGGCACATAACAAGATTATGTAAAAAGAATGTTCCATTCGAGTGGACAGATGAATGTCAAAAAGCATTCATACATTTAAAATCTCAGCTAATTAACCCAACACTCTTGCAGTACCCAGACTTCAACAAAGAATTTTGCATAACAACAGATGCAAGCAAGCAAGCGTGTGGCGCAGTTTTAACTCAAAACCATAATGGCCACCAACTCCCAGTTGCTTATGCATCCAGAGCTTTTACGAAAGGTGAAAGCAATAAGAGTACAACAGAACAAGAGTTAGCAGCAATTCATTGGGCAATAGTACATTTCAGACCATACATTTACGGAAAACATTTCACTGTGAAAACAGACCATAGACCATTGACATATTTATTCTCGATGGTGAACCCCAGCTCTAAATTAACTAGAATAAGGCTTGAACTAGAGGAATATAATTTTACAGTAGAGTATCTAAAGGGCAAGGACAATCATGTAGCAGATGCGTTATCAAGAATAACCATCAAAGAGCTAAAAGATATAACTGGAAATATATTAAAAGTCACTACAAGATATCAAAGTAGACAAAAATCCTGCGCAGGAAAAGAACAATTGGATTTGCAAAAGCAAACCAAAGAAATAGCTTCAGAGCCCAACGTATACGAAGTCATAGCAAATGACGAGGTACGAAAAGTAGTGACATTGCAATTGAATGACACGATATGTTTATTTAAACATGGAAAGAAAATCATTGCAAGATATGATGTTGGTGATCTTTATACTAATGGAATTCTTGATTTAGATCAATTTCTCCAAAGGCTTGAATTGCAAGCCGGTATATATGATATCAGCCAAATCAAAATGGCACCGTGGAAGAAAATCTTTGAACACGTTTCAATAGATAAATTTAAAAATATGGGCAATAAAATATTAACGAATTTAAAAGTAGCGCTACTTATCCCGGTGACCCAAATAAATAATGAAAAAGAAAAAGAAGCTATATTGTCTACATTACATGACGATCCAATACAAGGAGGGCATACAGGCATTACAAAAACCTTGGCCAAGGTCAAAAGACATTATTACTGGAAAAATATGAGTAAATACATAAAAGAGTACGTAAGAAAATGTCAAAAATGCCAAAAAGCAAAAACAACAAAGCACACAAAGACTCCAATGACTATAACTGAAACACCAGAACATGCTTTCGATAGAGTCAGAAGTCAGAAAATGGTAACGAGTACGCAGTCACTCTCATATGTGATTTAACCAAGTACTTAGTTGCCATACCAATAGCAAATAAAAGCGCAAAAACAGTCGCAAAAGCTATATTTGAATCTTTTATTCTAAAGTACGGTCCAATGAAGACGTTCATAACGGACATGGGAACAGAGTACAAGAATTCAATAATTACTGACCTGTGTAAATATTTGAAAATAAAAAATATAACATCAACAGCTCATCACCACCAGACAGTTGGAGTAGTAGAAAGAAGTCATAGAACTTTAAACGAGTATATACGATCCTACATATCGACGGACAAAACCGATTGGGACGTATGGCTTCAATATTTCGTATACTGCTTCAACACGACCCCATCTATGGTACATAATTATTGTCCATATGAATTAGTTTTCGGTAGAACAAGTAATTTACCAAAACATTTTAATAAACTACATAGCATAGAACCAATATATAACATGGATGATTACGCTAAGGAGAGTAAATATAGGTTAGAGGTAGCATATGCTCGAGCAAGAAAACTTCTTGAAGCACACAAAGAAAAAATAAAGAAAATTATGACTTAAAAGTAATAGACATAGAATTAGAAGTAGGAGATAAAGTTTTACTTAGAAATGAGGTAGGTCATAAATTAGACTTTAAATATACGGGGCCCTATAAGATAGAAAGCATAGGAGATAATAACAATATTACGCTACTTACTAATAAAAACAAAAAACAAATAGTTCATAAAGATAGATTAAAGAAATTTCATTCATGATTGAATTTAAACTTATATTTTCCTTAATCATTTATACAAATTTTCCATACACTACGTATATTTTTATCTTTGCATTACAAAATCAACTATTGTTGCTCAAACAAAAACACAAACAAAATAAAAATAAAAATAAAATAATTTGCATTTAATAATCAAAATAACTTCACTAGGTTACGTTATTTTTCAAAAGGAGGGAGATGTAGTATGTGCCTATGCAATATTAGTATAAGAGCATTGCCCACTCGAAGGCAAAAAGTATAAGTGCATGGTCAGCATCCACACGCCGACCAAATGCATATTACATACGTACATACATATCTCGCTCTCCCGATAAGCTCAGATATAAGCTCAGATAAGCTCCGCCGCTGGCGTACCCGGCAGCGCAGCTACGCTAATTAGCCTAAGTCCAAATATATTGAATACTGTAAGATCAGACACTCTGTAGACCTTGAGCTGGCAGAACCATTTCTGCCTACTCTACTCTTGAGCTGGCTGAACCATTTCAGCCTACTCTAAGATATAAGAAGAAAAGTGAAGAAATAAAAAGGTGGCCTGACGGCTGCACTTAAGAACAAGGCAAACACGTGTTTTAACTTGGTGGACCTTTATCTTTACAGTACAGGGAATTTTATTTAACGCATAGAGACGTGCTTCACTAGGTGTTATTCCACTACGGTAGATTTTATGACCAATAAATTTACATTCAGGTTTTAAAAATTTTACAGATTATTTAAATATACAGTGACAGCCGACATCTGTATCTATGCAAGTTATTCAACCCGTAAATATAGCACTATACACCAGTTGATGAACAAATTTAAAATTTCAATTTCGGCAGCATTTCCTTTGTCCCTGTAATTGTCGCCAGCACTTAGCTACCTGATAAATAACCAAACTTAAAGTAAACTCCAGTCAGCCAATTTCAATTTTACAATGCAGAGAAATACTTTCAACATAAAGCTTTTATTCTAAACATATTTGAAAGATCAGTCTGATTCGGGACAAGATAGAAAACAGTTTCAAACTAAGTATAAGCGATAAAAAGAGTGTCTTGTAATAGTATAAGTGAAAAGGTCTGTCAAAAAAATATTTAATTATAATAAAATAAAAATTATTTTTTTAAATAATTAAACAGTAACAATTTTATTTTGCACACGTATGCTCATGCATTGTAAATTTGACAAAATATGCCCCTCACCTTAGAAGTTCTTGGACTTTAAATGTATATTATTTTTGATCAATTGGCACCATGTAAAAAATTCTTGTTTTGCATTTCTTTAACTTTATTATTATTTAAATATAGCTTAGAAATAGTAATAGCCCACTCTGTGTACATACCACAAAACCAATTTCAAAAATGGCGACTACAACGCCAAACATACACACTGGGGATCCCGTTTAGTAAATCCCAAAGGTAAACAGCTAAATACTGCAATTATCAATCCGATAAATAGGTTGAACTTTCTATCACCGGGGAATCCCAAGCCTACTGGCCCACAGACCCCCGAAAACTACCAGATCTAATTGATTTTGCGATCGTAAGGAAAATTCATTTAGTGAAGATTCCACTTGAAGACCTCTCATCTGACCACTCACCCGTACTCTTCAAAATTTTTCGGCAGCCAGAAATTAAAGAACGGCAGCGTCATCTTACAACATCAGCCACAAACTGGTTAAAGTATTAAAAATATGTCAACACACACTTAGAACTTAATCCTATGCTAGACACAAATTCATATATTGAAAGTTCTGTGAAAACATTTGAACAAAAGCTGCTAGTGCTGCAACACCTCAAATGACTTGTAAGCAACACTTGGAACTACGAACAGGCAAATCGAGGACTTAGTGCTAGAAAAAAGATGTCATCGACGAGAGTGGCAAACCCACAGATCACCAGCCACAAAGCCACGACTGAAGACGGCAACACGTGCCCTAACGAAAGAATGAGGATAAAGAACATCGCCGCTATATGAGAAACTATCGCCGACAAAGACAGAGCAGTCATTGTGGAAGGCAAATCTTTGCCTAAGTATGCCTATGGAAGCAGAAACAGTGGAGCAAGCCAATGCGTGGCTGTCAAAAAATGCCTTGTCGTCGTCTTACTCTCTTTTGTTATTAGTTTTCAATAGCTACTGCTTCCGATCAAGTCACCGTCTTTTTTCGGTTGATAAATTGATTCATTTTCACATAGCTCGCAAATTTATTCAGAGATGGTCTAATCTACAGACTTTTAATGAAAATGAAGTGTTAACTTCCAACCAATTTACGAGGTTTTATTTGATCTTTTAAAAAAATTAAACTATAAAAATGAGCCTCCTCTAAAACTCCAGGGTCACGGATATTCTTCCATTTTTTTTTAACAGCCTGCAAATTTTTTTAATTATTTACAGAGAATATAACAAAGCAATCGTACGCTCTGAGCGAGTTGAAACGATAAAGCAGGTTGAAAACTGCTCTCTCGCTTTGCTCTCGCTAGCCTGAGTTCGAAGGCAGAGTGCGCTCAGGAAGCGAAGCGATAATATTGGAAGAGATCGAGCGATAAGTCACTGCATGCATTTTTATGTGCAATCGCTCGAAAGAAGTCACAGTGAGAACGAAGCGAGTTACGGGCTCAAGCGATAAAGCGAGAGCAGAGTGCAACCTGCTTAATCGCTTCAACTCCCACTCCCAATTGTATTGTTGCATTCTGTGCTTTAATTACCGTTTATTTTCAAAACGCTCGTTTTTGTGTTTTGTTTTGTTCCTTTATGTGCTTTATTTACCGTTTATTTTTTAAGCTCGCGGTTTTAATTTTCTCATTTGTAATTAATGAGGCGCATAGTTAAAGAACCTTTATGCGTGGTTTCGTAAGTCAATAAAAAAATATTGACTTCCCCTTTTTCAATTCTATTAGAGTCATGGGGGTGGACGCCAGTTTTTTTTTAACAGAAAGTTAATCGTTGCGCTTGATCCTCGTCCGAATCTCAACCTTCTCGCTTTGCTCATAGCTTCTCGCGGGCACTCTAACATCAGCCTAAGACTATACAATTAATTTTATCGATATTAGTTACCTAGTATTTTATATTTATACACAGCTTACACATAGTATTGTATATTTATGCAATGCTTATATCACCATCAAGCTTATCGCAGAAACATTTTTAATAATAATAAAGGCCTTTTATCCTCCAATGATCCCATTTTACCAAATTACATTGGTTTGCGTAATAACAGCTTCTTTAACATATGCCAGTAAAATGTTTCCATTTATGTAAAAGAATAGGGATTGTAGTATTATATGCAAATAAAATTGAACAAGTGAAACTTTTGGCTGACAGACTTAAAAAAGAGTTGGTCACAATTTTTTTCAACAAGGGGATATTTAAAACTTTTAAATATAACAGATTAAGCAAGAAAAATATCAGGCTCTCCATTACTTGTTTATGTTGACAATTATGATTTATTTACATCGTGTATTTTTACAAATATTATTCTCTCCTCATATTTCAGGGACTTTGCAAGCAATGAATCATTATTTCTAGAAGTCGAGCCGAATCGATATGGCCATGTCCGTCAGTATGAATGTCTAAATCTAAGGAACAAGTGAAGCTAGAAATTTGAGGTCCATTGACATATGCAAACGCAGCACGAGCTTGTTGACTGTTGGAGCCACGCCCACACATTGGGAAAATGTTTTGATGTTTCCATTTTCTTTATCAGTCTTGTAAATTTCTATGGATATGACAAATAACTTTTGCCACGTCCATAAGTCGCCCAAAACTAACGTGAAAAAGTGTGGACATATGAAAAATATTTAGATTGTATCATTATGTTTCAGTCTTGTTAATATCTATCGTTTTTCTAATAAATGTTTGGAACTCTAAAAGACTACAAAAAATTTTTTAACTCTCTTGTCAATTTCTATCAGTATAAAAACCTTTTGCTAACGCCCCTTTTAACGCCCACTTACTGCTCAAAACTTTCACATCCGCACATTTGAGAACTTTAAATTTCTTTTAATTATATTTGTTATTTTCCCAATTTATTTTGATCTGCCTGAATATGTTGAAAATTCTCGTTTCCACTTCCACTAACTGAGTAACGAGTAACTGATAGTCATCGAACTCGACTAAAGCGTTCTCTCGTGTTTAAAAATATTTACATTACTATTTATTTTCTTGTCAATACCTACTATGTCGTAAACATTTAAGCCAAGCCCACAATTCATTGTTCAAACAGGGTTCATTTTTTCTCGGTAGTTAGCATTCCATATATTTCACATATGTTTCTTTCAATGCCTGTCAATACTAAACGATGCAAATAGTCGTTCCTGATAGCTCTACGTTCATAGAGACGGACAGATGGGCATGGCCACATCGACTTGTCTATTGCTCCTGAGCAAAAAATATATGGTCGGAATCTCTTCCTTATGCCTTTTACGTAATTTTCAACGAATTTAGTATACCCTATAACTCTATGAGTAACTGGTATAACTATGAAGGACTAGTCTGGACGGGTCTTAAAGCATGACCCACGTTATTCTTATAATTGTTTTAAGTTGGTTTATTTTGTGGCGTTACTGCAAGTATTTCTGTATTATTCTCATAAGTATCCTCAGTAACAAAACAACTTAATAAACTCATAAATATGAGTCAAACATTAATCCGGCGTCTTGTCAATCAAGCTTATAGCAGAAACATTTTTATTTATAATCAAAGCTTGTTATCTTCAAATGAACCCATTTTACCAAGTTACATTGGTTTACGTAATACCAGCTTCTTTAACAAATGTAAGTAAAGTGTTTCAATCCAATAAAAAAGCAGGCATGTTTCAATCTGCCATGAGGTATAAATGGTGCTAGGTAGTATTAATTGTGCAAATAAAATGGAACAAGTATTCTTTGTTTGACTGATTTAAAATACAGTGAGTCAAAAAATTTTTCTACAATTGAATCATTGCCTTTAAAAGATTAACAAAGAAAAATGTCAGAATCAGGATCTATTGTTTATTTTGACAATAATGATTTATTAAGTTCGTGTATTTCTACAAATATTATTCTTTCCTCATATTTCAGGAACTTTGCAGTAGTGCAATGAGCCTTTATTATTAGAAGTACCGGGTCACTATCCGAGTCGATAGAGCCATGTCCGTCCGTATGAATGTCGAAATCTAAGGAACTAGTAAATCTAGATATTTGACGTCCAAGTTTGTTTACTAATGATGCCACGATATTTTTTCATTTTCTTTATCAGTCTTGTAAATATCTATCGATGTGACAAACAAAATTTTACCACCCCCACAATCCGCCAAAAACTAATGCGACCATACTTTTGAAAAATATTTAATGCTTTTTATAATATTTCAGTCTTGTAAGTGTCTGTGTATTTGCTAATAAACGTTTGAAACGCCAATAATCCCACAAAAAATGCATAATTGCTTTGCCAACTTATATCGGTATAAAAAAAAGATTTTGACCACGCTTCTTTTAACGCCTATTTCCCGGCCAAAACTGTCACATCCACACATTTGAAAACTTTAAATTTGTTTTCATTTTATTTGGTCTTTTCTCAATTTCTTTTGAGCTGTCTGAATATGTTGAAATTCCTCGTTTGCACTTCCACTAGGTGAGTAACGGCTAACTGATAGTCATCGAACTCGACTACAGCGTTTTCCCATGTTTTAAATATATTTACGTTGCTATTTTTATACCCGTTACTTGCTGAGTAAAGAGTATACCGTATTCGGTGAAAAGTATGCAACAGGCAGAAGGAAGCGTTTCCGACCATATAAAGTATATATATTCTTGATCAGGATCAATAGCCGAGTCGACTTGGCCATGTCCGTCTAACCGTCTGTACATATGAACGTCGAGATCTCAGGAACTATAAAAGGTTAAGATATAGAAGGTTGAGATTAAGCATAAAGATTCTAGAGACAAAGACGCAGAGCAACTTTGATGACCCATGTTGCCGCGCATGTCTAACGCCCACAAACCTCACAAAGCTGCCCACGCTTTTGAAATACGATTTGATATTTTTTCCTATTTGTATTAGTCTTGTAAATTTATATCGATTTGCAAAAAAAATTATTTGCCACGCCCACTCTAACGCCCTAAAGCCGCCAAACCGGTCACGACCACACTTTGGAAAAATTGATAAATTTTTCTAATTTTATTCCCCAATATCTATCGATATCCCAGAAAAAATTCTGAAATTTTGCACTCGAATTCACACTAGCTGAGTAACGGGTATCTAATAGTCGGGGAACTCGACTATAGCATTCTCTCCTGTTTAGACATTATTATGATCAATTTGGATCTGTTTATCGCTCTCTTAAAAAGCAGAACGCTGATCTACTGATCTGCAGACCGTGTGTCTAGTGACCTTCTTCGACGACTGCTATTTGCGCGGATCAAGCTTAGGTTGTGTACTTCTCGCTTACATTGACATGTAACTCCGCAGCTCCAAAGACACTAGAATAACAAGATGCGTAACGGCCGTAAATTAGTTTGGCACTATGCAGCCACCTTTTTTGGTAACGGCCAAAATTGCTCTCTGTCCGCTCGCTTACGCTTAGAGCTTAAGAAATCTAAAAATAGAATTTGCTTGCTTGTGTGAATAAAAACAATAGACCAGAACGTGTATATGTGTGAGTACTTGAGCTCGAAGACTATTTTGGGCCAAACGAAGATCTTCGATCTTCTGATCGAAGAAACGAATATACACATTTGGAGTTTTGGCAATATGATAAAACAAATTAAAATTAATAATTCACGCCCTGACGATTATAGTTTTAAAGTTTTTTAAATTCGTTTGTTAAGATCGCCGCTCGAATTACCTATCCTTTACTCTACAATTTCTGCTGCTAATTTTAGGAAATAAATAGTCACGCATTATTTGCTTAACATTATTCTGTGACGCTCGGTGGTCGCGGTTATGTTCTGCCGTTATTATTTTCCTTTTTTCCGATTTAACTGTCAGTTACCAATGCTGTTCGAAATGTTGTTGACGGGAAATGTTCGATCAGTGTGTGTTGTATAAAAGCAAGGATCGGTAGTTCGCAATGGATTCCATTGACGACCCCTAAATTTACTACGCCTTTTAGTGTTTGGAGAAGAGTGCTCCGATCAGAGATTCCAATAAGATGCCTTATTCTACTCTGAAATAGCACGAAGGTTTTAAAAGATGGGGGGGAATCAGATTTCTCAATAATTATCTGATTCCTGAAGTAGTTTACTGATTTGTCAGTATATAGTATATACTGTAGGTCAGGGATTCTTCGCTTTTGACTGTAGCAATGTCGGAATATTGCGAATCAGCTTCTAAGGCATTCACGTTTTGACGTGACAATGTATGGGTTACATAATACTCCTTACCAGGTTTGTATATTATGTTCGCATTACGGTCGGTAATAAAGGCTTTCCAGCGTTATATTTTGGCATTGGGATTCTTATCGGACACTTCATATGTCAGCGGCTGATGATCTGTATAGATGTTGAGGTTTCTCACACCATACAGGTAATTTCTTAAATTTTGTAAAGCCCAAACAATGGAGCTCTCGCAAATTTGTAACTCCGTTGGGCCCGAGAAATAAATATAAATGGCGAATTTCTTGGGATAGCACTGCTATATATCATGTCCCGAGTCATTTGTTGTTATGTCAAAGGGTTTTTTAATCTGGATATCTCAAAACGACATCTTCAGAGGCTAATATATCCTTCAATTTTCAATCGCTTCAATGTGTTTCTGCTTTAGTTCAATAATCACTTTCCTTGAGTGCTAATCAACATATTTTGTAATTTTCGCCTTTTAAGACGTCCTTTAGGGGTCTGGCGAATCCCTTGATAAAATACCTATAATAATTGGCTAACCCTAGAAATGATCTAAGTGAAAAAGGTGTTCTCGGGATTTGAAAATTTTGCAAGGCTTGTACCTTTTCTGGCGAAGTTTGAATTCCACCTCCGGACACAGTAAGTCCCAGATACTTGACTCATTTTTGAAGAACTTTGATTTTTCCTGAGACACTTTCATGTTAGATTCTTCAACGTTATTAAAAACCCAGTTAATATGCTTTACGTGGTACCCTTTTATTTTGGAAAAAATGTTGACGTCGTCAACATAGACATGACTGGTGTTTCCGACCTCCTCACAGAGGACATCATCAATAGCCCTTTGAAATATGCTCGGAGCATTTTTTAAACCGAACGGAAGCCTGCAAAACTCATACTTGCCATTGTTTACAGAAAAAACGTTTTTTCTCTATCCCTTTCCTCCAATTTTATTTGGTGGAAGCCTGACTTAAGGTCCAGTGTGGTAAAATATTGAGCATCACCCATGTTTGCCAATATTGAAGAAATATTAGGTATTGCGTATTTATCACTCACGGTTTTTTGATTCAGTTTCCTGAAATGTATAACCACTCTTTTCTTTTTATGACCGAATTCATCGCCACCTTTTTTTATGAACAAACCGAATAGGCTTATTGTGGGGCGAATGATGTCGATTTCTAAAAGTTGTTTAACTTCTGAATTGACAAAGTTAGCTACGCCCATAGGGTATGGGTATAACCCAGAGTATACTGGCTCATCATCTGTTCGTATGGTAGCCAAAGTGTTTATAATGTAGGGTTAGCGACTCGTTTGGATCTGCAAACGCATTTGATCTTGATATTGAAGGATTTTTTTTATAGACAAAGGTCATCGACCTGGGTGAAATTTACATTGGGCCACGATTTAAAGTTAAGCAACCGGGTGCCGCCTTTAAACATAATGATACCGTTACTTAGATCAAGTTGTGATAACTTGCATAAGCAGGTCAAGTCCCACTATACTGTCATATGAAGAAATAGGTGGTTTTATTGAACACTTTGATCAGACATTTTTTTGTAGTCTGCGTGCGCACATTGAGAGAGTTAACCTGGAAAGTCGTTTCAACGGGTAAGATATTCTTTAAGGTGGACAAAGGTTTGATATCATTTTTTGAGTCACCGGTATCGATTAGTAACTTAAGAAGTAAGCCTCTTCCTACATCCTGTTCGAAAATACAAGATCATTGCTCACATTATTTTCCTCAGCTAGGGACTGGAAATCAATATCAACAGTGTCCTGCTCCTTAGCGGAATAACTACCATTCTAACAGCTCTGGGATGAGATAGCTTTCTTGTAAAAATTAGTTGGTTGTAGAATACGCAATATCGACTAGTCAACCTCCATTGGTTCCGACCTTTAATGTTGTGGATCTTGACTTTGGAACCGTTGTCTTGAGAAATTAGAGTGTGAGTTTCCGCGAGAGTTTTTTCTGTTGGTTTGATCTCTCTTTATAGTTATTACTGTGAGCTTTAGTATATTCATGAGTAATTTTAAAGTTTTTTCTACCTCGTCATAGTATTCTAACAAGGATAGCTATCATTGTCTAATAGTACCGAGTTTCTGTAAAATAACGCGTACTGACAGTTTGTCAGCATAAATAAATTATAGTCTGGCTTTGAAATTTAACAAAGTATTAAAAGATGATAAAGTTGCACTGGCCGTGCCATTGATCTTATTTCTTATAATACCAAGGGCATTGAAGTGTCTTGAACTGTCATCATAATCAAAGACTTCGTAAGCGAATGTTGCCGCCATGCGACATATTCGTCTTGTTTGCCACAAAAATCTGGCAAATATATCAGTAAGTCCAAAGGTTTTTCGCTTATTAATTCATCTTCACGATCAGAAAACTTAGTGGTATTACTGTTTCTTAATAAATTAATTTAATTTAATTAATTAATCTTTCACCGTATCCGGTATTTGATTATCAAAACAGAAAGCAAACTTTGCAAATCACAGGCTTTTGAAGGTACAAATTTTTCACTTTAAATTCGAAATTACTTGATCAACTCAACAATATTATTTTCATTTATATCGTTATTATTAGGAGTGATAATATTTAGAATTCCACTTACATAAATCATATTTTACCCGTTACTCGTAGTGTAAAAGTGTATACTAGATTCGTTGAAAAGTATGTAACAGACGGATTCTTGATCAGTATCAATAGCCGAGTCGATTTAGCCATATCCGTATGAACGTCGAGATTTTAAGAACTATAAAAGCTTGAAGGTTGAGATTTAGCATACGGATTCTAGAGACAAAGTCACAGCGCAGTTTGTTGACCCATGACCCTCTACCCGCGGAGCTTGACGATCGGAGAAGATTTTTCCGAATTCTCTGCGTCGGCCAAACAAACTAAAATATCGCACGCCTAAAAATAGTCATCATAAGCCATAAAGACTCGATCATCTCAATCGACCTGGCTGCTTAGCCTAGTGGCGCCGGTGGCGTGGCTTTACGTTTTAAGGTCAGTTCCCTTATTCCTCTGTTCCCGATCGGCAAGTAAACTATAAATCCGCACCGCTAAATACGTTAGCATTACATCCGAGTCCTTGCCTTTTTTTGGCCCGAACTGGCTATTTGGCCTAGTACGTCGGCGGCGACGGCCAAAAAGCACATACGAGTTATGTTTATGTTAAACTAAAAAATTTGGTCTGCAATTAGCAGATTGATATTTTAACAAGGAAGTCTCACATATTTATACCCGGTACTCGTAGAGTAAACGGGTATACTAGATCCGTTGGAATGTATGTAACAGGCAGAATAAAGCGCTCTCGGCCATATTAATATTCTTGGTCACCATCAATAGCCGAGTCGTACTGGCCGTCTGTCCGTTCGAATGAACGTCGAGCTCCCAAAAACTATAAAAGATAGAAGGGTGACATTAAGCATACAGATTCAAGGGACATAGACACATCGCAAGTTTGTTGACTCATATAATGCAACCCAGAATGATATACAACATTTTTCGTCTTTTCCGACATTGGAACATGCGACGTAAAATTTGCCGTGTGAAAAGCAATCAATTTCCAAATTAATCGCAAGACCGGAAACTGAAGACGTTTTAAAGAAAATTGTATATCGTTGGGAATCATATTTGCCTTTCAAGATGGTTGCTTCAATAATATTCGGCTTTAATATCTTCACCGTTATTCGCGTACCGTGGAAAAAGCGGGGCTGCATTGTAGCATCATAGCGATATACTGCGGGATTCAAATCCGTCTCACTGATTCTGCGAAAACAGACGTGTGTTTTCATTTTCTTGATCATCACTTGCAGCAGAACGACGTAGTCCTCTGCCCGCATGTTTGTTTTCCATTTTAGTATAACTTTCTTCTTGTGTGCCTGCAGCACGTAAATTCGCTACTACTACTGTGTACTTCGAATTTCAAGATTTAAACGTCGGTGGTAGAGGCATTATTTCACTAAGCATAGACGTTGAAAAAAATTTATAAAAAAAACAGTTTAAAATAATTTTAACAATCAATCAAGGCACGATGAAGTTTGAATGCGCGAAAACCGCAAATGAAACAACAAAAAATGTGGAATCCATTTACGGCTAACCTAACATAATAACCCAGCGATATTTTTAAAAACACACACATATTATAAAACAAATATATCACAAATCCACGAAAATAAACAACAAATTTCTTTTTTGGTTTTCACTAATAAAGCTCGTTAAATTTTAGAAAAAAACAGCAAAGAATTGTTGTTTCATAAAAAAATGTTCAGATGTCAGTCAAATATTAAATAAATTAAACGAATGTTAACGTTTGTAGCTAATTTTTTTATATTTTGCGGTTTTTTCTAAAGATTTTCATGAATTTTTCATAGCCAATATTTTGTTCCCAGAAAATACAAAGCCAACAGAAAAAAATCCAAATCGGACTTCAGGAAGTCGTGTTATAAGTGTTCATCGAAACTCCAACTTCGATTTATTAATAATATATTATAAATAATATTATGAAATCTGATAATTTAATTTTAATCAACTAATTTAATCCTTGTTGTTTACTTTTAGTACCTGCTGAAGACATTTGGCGCGGAGTAACTGCGGTTAGCAATGCTGGAAAAAAAAGAGGCCGTGGGAAAGGAAGTGGAAAAAAAGTTGCAAAGGATCTTAACAAAGGGCAATCTATCGGATTCGGAAAATGCGGTCGCATATGGCCTGGATTGAATTCACCTATTATACGAGGAAACGAATTAATTAGTCAGCAGAAACTTAATGAGAATTTAGATAGAGAAAATGGTATTTTAAAATTACGCGATTCAATGGGTAGTTTTAAATTGATGAAACTAAATCCAATAGACCGAGGTTGGTCTGGAAGTAAAATGCCCGGCCGAAGCATTGGACCTCCTGATCCTGTTGGCGACGAAGAGTTTGTGTCATTTGATACTAGAGTTTTAGAAAACAAAATTGTTTTTATTATGAAAGGAAATATGGGAAGAAAACGAAGATATTCCGTTCTTTCAGTCACAGGAAATGGTAATGGTTTGGCAGGATTCGCTACCGCTAAAGCGCCTGAAGTTCGTACGGCCCTTCGAAAATCAAAGAACCGAGCAGGACAAAAACTAATCAACATAAGCCTTTGTGAAAATAGAACAATTTTTCATGACTTTCGTACAGATTTCGGAAAAACAAAAATTTTTTGTTTTCAGAAACCTGATGGATACGGTTTAGTATGTCACCGAGCAATTCAGACAATTTGTAAAGTTATAGGTATCAAGGATTTATATGCCAAAATTGAAGGGTCTACGAACATCCAGAATATTGCAAAGGCATTTTTTATTGGTTTGATGACGCAAAGGTCCTATCAGCATATTGCTAACGAAACAAATTCAAACATTGTTCAACAGCAAAACACAAGAAATAGATTCATTGATGTAAAAGGAATGCCTTGTCTTAATTCAACTCCAACGCATAACACCCAAGAAATTGACTATATGCATTTCACATTAGGAAATCAAATAGTTTTGCAGCGAAAAGCCACAGTACCATTTTATGTTAATAGCAAAGGACACGACTTGCATCAATTTAAAAAGGAGCGATTTCGGAACCAAGTTAATGTTCGACTACACAAGCTAGTTACTGTTTATGATTAATTTATGAAATATTAAAACTGTTAAATAAAAAGTAATCTTATTAAAGTTTATTTTACCAAAAAGCTGGCTGCCCAAAAAGCTGTCTCAATATTAAACAAAATTGTTAGATTGTTATGTGTTGATATGGATTTTATAAAGTTAATTTCACACTCTGGGAACTATAATTTGTACCAAAATTAGTTTTCATTTGTTAAATTTTATAATGACTCTGTATGTTAGTTAAGATTTTGAAGTCGAATAACAGAGCTACACACATTGTTTGATATTCATTTTATTATTTACTTATATGCAAGAAAAAAGTAGGGGAACAAATGCAACGCGCTAACTCATCGTTTTCTTATAATAGTAAAATTTGCCAATAGTGAACTCTATTTTTGACTCATCTGAATAGGTTTAAGAATTTAGAATTAACTTATTGTGATTGAATTTGTTGTGTTTTCAAATTTAAGCTATTCTTTGCCAGTTTTAGCTTTAAGCACTTTGAAAAAGGTAAGTTAAAAGGTTATATTGAATCTTGATTAAAACACTATAAAATAGTCAAAAATCGGTCGAATGTATGTAAAAAGAAGAGGGAATGTTATAGTCGTGTCCCCCTACTATCAGATACCCGTTACTCAGCTAGTGTAAATTTCATCATTTTTATGGGATATCGATAGATATTGGGGTATAAAATGAGATAAATTCCTACATTTTCCCACAGTGTGGGCGTGACCGGTTTGGCGGCTTTAGTGCGTTTTTTGGCCATTCGATAGAAGTTTAATAATATTATAAAAGAAATATCAAAACAGTTTTTGGCGGCTTTAGTGCGTTAGAGTGGGCGTGGTAAATAATTTTTTTGCAAATCGATATAAATTTACAAGACTAATACAAATAGGAAAAAATATCAACGCGTTTTTCAAAAGTGTGGGCGTTGTAGCTTTGTGCGGTTTGTGGGCGTTAAAGTGGGCGCGGCAACATGGGACAACAAACTTGCGCTGCGTCTTTGTCTCTATCGGACCACTATATCATATAGCTGTCATATGAACGATTAGTTTAAAATTAAGTGTTAGTGTGAAAAACTTTTTGTTTTCAATTATTTTGCAACAAAATCTTGGAATTCAACATAAGAAATTAGTATGTATATCCAGGGCGAGCTTAGCGAAAATTGTATGTTGTATCATATAGCTGCTATACAATCAGTCGAAAATCGTGATTTTTATTAAAAAATCATTTTGTTGCAAACGATATTGAATGAAAATTTTTCATTCATTTAATAACAACAATAAAATAATATTTTAGGTTATATACTTATATGCATATGTATGCATATATATGTATGTATGTATGTGCATATGTACAAGGTGAAACAATATATAATTCAGATTGGTCAAGTAAATCAATGGCTGATTTTAAAAGCTTTGACGTCGGTTTGCATGGAAGTTTTCTTTGACCAGTAATAAATGGATAAAAGCTCAATAGAAGTCTGTTCAAAAGGTCCGTATTTGTCAGTACTTTTGATATTTTTCGTGTATATCTCATTCTAAACAATTATATGTCCTTATCTTTTGCCTCAGCAGCTTCTTCGGAAAGTTCTCCAATGGACACTAAGCAATTTTTTATTATTTCTGGTTCATGTAATAAAACTTTGTGCACTGAGGGGGGAGGTAGTACCAAGAATATTTCTCAATCAGAAGTTTTGTGGTGTCTAGAGCATAGTTTTTGAATTTTAACGGATTTATGTTGTAGCCCGATGACATGGTTTGAAAAATCGATGAGCATCTTATAATCAAGTTTTTGTCAAGGCCTAAAAAAGGCTAAAAAATTTCCTGGCAGTATTTCCATCTTCAGACGTGCTCTTCCCTCACTCTTGGATATCGTCACACGAACTGATCTGACGCGCCAAGTATAGCTAAATTCTTAGTTAAATCGATGTGACCAATTACAATAACGATAAAAAACCCATACATTAAAATACTAAATCCGAGTGCCCTCTATCGGTGACAAATTAATTAACTACTTATCGATAGCCAACTTATCCGTTCCGCGACATCCCCTCCCTCGTGAAGAAACAACATCTACCACATCCAGACCGGCTAACTTCGAAGCGGGACGCAGCACTAATTTGGCTCGATCGCTAGTCCTCACCGAAGCCCGCCGTGGCACTCCATCTTTCCCAGTGAAAATCTCTTCATCGACGCCTCTTTTTCACTCCTTGCGTGGTATGGCCGGATCGCAGATGTATACCAGGTCTCCTCGACGCATGGGCTCAACACGCTGGCACATTTCTCTCTGCGAACAAGTGTGGGCAAGTACTCCTGCACCCATCGTTTCCAGAACCGATCTCTCATCATCCGATCGATACGCCACTGTTTCCTTGTTGTGCATCTCTCAGATGCCAATTCATCATCTCCAGGAAGATTTGGCACGTCGGGCATTCCTTTCAATAGGTCGTTCGGTGTCAGTGGAGCCTCCTAATCCATTGTGATCGGCAAGTGCGTGAGCGGGCGGGAACTCACTATGTTCTCCGCCTCGATCAACAAGTTCTCCAGCACGTGCTCCTTGGGTACAAGTTCCTTCATTGTATGCGCCAAAACCTTCTTCACGCACTGGACCATCCTTTCCCAGACACCTTCCTAAGCTGGGTTTGATGGTCAGGTGTAGATCCATTCGATTCCTTTAGATGACAACTCGCCCTGTATCTTCGCTGGGTCAAATACATCGCTGAATCGTCTGGCTTCTATGGGCTCCCACGAAGCTCTTGCCATTATCGTTCCTTATCCTAACCACCGGTCCACGGCGGCACACAATCCGTTGACAAATCATGAGCCATCTCCAAGTGGCTCTGGTAGTTAGGCAGATGAATAGCGCCACCCACCTCTTCTCTGTTCGGCACCCAATCGACACAAGCAATGGTCCGAAATAGTCCAGGTCAGTGAACTTAAATGGCCATCCATTTGCCTCAAGCCGATCCTCCGGCAATGGGCCCATCTCCGGTTGTGTCGGTCGTGCCTTCCTCAACTTGCATACTTTACAATTAGACACCACCTTAGCCATCGTAGCGTTGCCCGCGACAGCTACGAATAAATCTTAGGATCCATTGATTTTCTCTTATTTCTTTTAATTCCTTACTTAATTTATTTATTGCTTTATTATGCTTAACGATAGACAATTTTACTGAAAACATGGTTCTTATTGTGCAACCAGATGCAATAGTGAGAATTCCTTGACTGGAATTCTTGTGGTAAGTAATTACATTTTATCCTAGCCCTCGTTATTTCCTTTTCCTCCTTTTGCATCTTAACCCAGTAAGAACTTCTCTGAGTTTATACCCGTTACTAGTAGAGTAAAAGGGTATACTAGATTCGTTGAAAAGTATGTAGCAGGCAGATGGAAGCGTTTCCGACTATATTAAGTATATATATTCTTGATCAGGATCAAAATCGATCAGAATCGACCTAGCCATATCAGTCTGTCCGTAGGAACGAGATCTTAGGAACTATAAAAGTTGGAAGGTTGAGTTTCATCATGCAGATTCTAGAGACAAAGACGCAGCGCAAGTTTGTTGACTAATGCCCACAGTTTTAAAAAATGTGTTCATATTATTTCGCATTTTAATTAGTCTTTTAAATTTCTATCGATTTCCAAAAAGAACTTTTTGCAACGCCCACTCTAACGCCATAAGGACGCCAAGCAGGCCACACTCACACTTTGGAACAGTTATTAAATTTTTTCCCATTTTATTACCCAATATCCATCGATATCCCAGAAAAACGATGAAATTTCGCGTTCGCATTCACGAAGCTGACTAACGGGTATCTAATAGTCGGGGAACTCGACTATAGCATTCCCCCTTGTTTTTCTATAAATGTAATTAGAGTGAGTTCTTTATTTTCCATTTCTGACACTTATTTAACGTTGCTTCTGTCATCAATTGACAGGAGTCAATTTAAAAATTGTAAACTATTTTGATTTTAAGTCGGCAATAATTATATATTTTTGATTTTTAACTGGAACTGAAATAACTCTAATCAAGGGTGTCTTCCATATAAGGGAAGATTCAAAATTAGCTTATTATCTACGAAAATTCCCTTAGCTGAAATGTACTATTCTCGTATTCATACTTCTTAAATTTGAATTTACTTTACTTTATTTAAAAGGCTTTTCATATGACCCTCTAAGTTTTCTCTATCGTCAGCGTCCATTTTATCAATAAATGGGTTATAGAGAGAACCCATAAGTTCAAAAGGGGCTCTTCCTCTCCTTAGACAAAGTTTGTAATTTCCTTCCAGATCTGCAATTTGTCGTTGAATTTTATAAAGAACAGTATTAAATCAAACTCCAAACCCATGTAGTTTATCACACAGCACTCTCATCTTTTCATTTAGAAGCCTTCCCATTGGATCTAAATAAATTGATATCATCACTAGATAAATTTGTTCATGAGCCTGCTGGTAGAAATCGCAGAAAAAAGACGTCGGGGAATATTCACGTCACTTTATTAACGTTCGGGGTGATCAAGACAAACTTCAAACCTAACAAAAGAGTACCGCGGAACCGCGTAGTGGTGAACTTCACGGATGGAAGGAGGGAGAGCTTGAAGGCGAAAGCAGAGCAAAAGCTCGCGAGCTAACATGCCCCCTCTCTCCGGCCACAGGAAAACAACACCGACCCAGCAACATAAAATTTAGAGCTGAGCAAAAATTCAACGAGGATCGCCAATACGAACTCAGACGAGACGCATTTGAAAGAAGCATAAAACTTTTGTAATAAAGAGGATTATTCTTATTTCAAACCCCAAGCTGCTCAGTTGTTTTTTGAAAGCTTTCCTCCCTGGGCCACAGGATTGTAACTGGCGCAGCCGGACTACGGACAAGGGATTAACAATGCCCACTACGCTTATCGTTCTAATTCTAAAGAGCTGATGAACATGTGACGGAAGTGGTTGTGGGGATTTTAGTAATGAGTGATAAAATAAGAAATTAAATAAAAAGTTATTGAAACATAATAACCTGCAAGTGCAAATAAAACAAAAGAAACAAATAAAATCAAGTTCAAATTGCTTCACAGGCGACCGTGAATGTGTACATCAACCGCTGATAAGGCACCGGGATCGCTTGTGTGGATCAATTTACAACAATTATACGAACAAGTTGCTGTGTGTGATGAGCGTATAAGTATATGTACATCAATCGTTGATAAGGCAGCGGGATCATCCATACACCCTAACTCATAATATGATACCAATTAAAAATATCAATATCAATATCATTGTGGTTATTTCATAAGAATAGTAATTTCATCACTATGGTAATATTGCATAAGCTTATAATTGCATTGCGAATAATTGTTGTAGTTCTATAGTTCTGAGAACAACCGTTTTTCCGCGGCGATAGACTGGCGAAGAGATAGATCAGGCAAATATTAGACTTCGTTGTGAGCAGAACTCTCTGCGCAAGAAGTAAATGTGTACATCAGTCGCCGCCAAGACAACAGGATCCTTCGCACAGTGGGGTATAAAACTTAATGTGAGTTGTGTGACTAACGATCGAATATGTGTAAAACAATCGCTGTTATGGCACCGGGATCGTTTTCACTTATCAATTTACATGAACGCAAATTTATTTTACAAATAAATACATGAAAAAAAGAAAAAATAATAAATAAAAAAAAAATTAAGATTTATACAAAAATCAAGTAAGCATGTATGTGTTTGTGTTGCTCCGCTTGTAAAATACTTGAGACGTCGACGCATCGCTGGACATTGGCTACCGCCAAGAGCTGATGTCGCGCCAAAGTGGCACGCGACGCTTGACGGCGTGTTCGCTTGTACACTATTGAATTCTGTTGAATTATTTCTGCACACCACGCACTGGAAGAATATAACCACTTCAAAAAAAAAAAATAAAAATAAAAATAAAAAAATAAATTTAATAAAAGAAAGCTCAAGGGAGCCCACCCTGTGATTGCTAAAGATTCCGATTTGTCTGCACTGGTCTCTCAGCCAGTGATTCTACCTGTCCCGATTAGTGTACTACCACAAGGGAACATTGACTACTGGCACAAGTTGGCACTTCAGAAATACAATCTGCAGGGCCAAAACCCCTCGTGGTGGTTCCACTAAAGAAACAAATTTTCGTTTCTCGGCTTTTCCCTGATCAAACATCATCTGATGTAATGTCTTATATACAAGACAAAACAAATGCCGATAACATAAAAGTGGAAAGATTTAACTTCTCTTACGCTAGGGACATATCATCTTTCAAGATAACTGTCCCAAACGAGCTTTTTTCGACCATATGTTCGGGTGATTTTTGGCCGGATAGTATCAAAAATAGTAAATATGGGTCCGTGGGAATTAAACTTCCCTCACGTGGCCAGACCACTGCACCATCCGCCTCTTCATCTTCTTCCTCTTCTTCAAAAAACTAACAACGAATCTTACTATTTCCTATCAAAATGCTAGAGGCTTACGTAGCAAACTAACGAAATTGTATTGTGATAGCCTTTCCTTTGCATACCATATAATAGTGTTTACAGAGACTTGGTTAAAGCCGGAGATACTTAACTCCGAATTCTTCCCAGGTATGAATACTATATATAGATATGACCGTCCCTCCAGACGGGGAGGTGAAGTCTTAATTTCGGCGAGACAACGTGGTCCCCAGAAGAAAATTCGAATATCCTTTTCCCTTTAGCACAACATGACTTTATTGACGGCTTGCTCGACTTATCGTTGTCGCAAGTAAATTATATTCGAAACTCTCTTGGTCCATTATTGGATCTATGTTTTGTAACAAGTCCTGAATGTGTGTTTCTGTCCAGGGTAGTACCTCTTACTCAACCTGAAGATCCATATCATCCTACTTTCGAGGTCGCAATCGACATAGGTACGGTATTAAAAGTAAATTCAGAGAAATCAGCAAAGCGAATTCACTGTTTTCGCGAGGCAAATTTTCGGAGGCTAAACAATTTTATTAAACTGTTTACCTTATCTATGGAATCTTCGCAGTTTTCTCATATATGGAAGGAGTCCTTTGTTATTTTTCTTCATAAAAAAGGTAGCAAACTGGATGCAAGCAATTACAGAGGAATCTCTAAATTGTCGGCTCCCAAAACTTTTTGAAAATGTTTTCACTCCTCATTTGCAGCACCTTTGTAGATCAATCATATCACCGTGTCAGCACCGTTTTATGAAACGCAGATCATTAACCACTAACCTCTTGGAGCTTACTTCTTTCGTAATACAGGGCTTCAAAAATAATCTTCAAATAGATGTCATCTACACTGACTTTAGTAAAGCATTTGACTCTGTTAATCATAACCTTCTAGTAAGGAAACTTGATCTATTAGGTTTCCCTGTTGATCTTCTAAATTGGATTTCAAGCTATCTGAATGGCAGGACGAAAACAGTCCTCTAAAATTTTCTGACCATATTTCGACTATTGTCAATAAGGCCAGGGGTGTGCTTGGTTTTATAAAAAGGTGGTATAAGGAATTTGATGATCCTTACATAACTTGTTTATTTCGTTAGTCCGTCTGATTCTTGAGTATGGATCACCTGTTTGTAGTCCACAATACGTAGTCCACTCGGACCGTATTGAATCGGTCCAAAAAAACATTTTACTTTTTGCCTTGCGGCGCCTAAGTTGGGATGCAAACCGTATATTACCTCCTTATTCCAATAGACTACCTTTAATAAATTACCTTCCCTAGCTAACCGTGGAACTATGCTTGGAACCGTCTTTATTTGTATCGTGGTGATGTTGAGAGTCACGACTTGATTAGTCGGCTTAACTTCTCGGTTCCAAGTAGATTCCCTAGAAACTATATACTTATATACTTACTTATTTTAAATCATTGTAGAAATAACTATGAGTTGCATGATCCTTACAGAGTATTATGTTCTGACTATAATAGACTTTATCCTATTATCTGTAATCTTGACTCTCTGCCGCTCTTAAAGCAATCAATTTTAACTTTTTTAGTACATAATTTTACTAATATTTATTAGAGTTATGTTATTATTTAGTTATATTACTTATTATTATTTATAACTTTATATTCATTTCCTCGTCTCTGTTCTCTTTTCTATAACGCGCCTATCTTCTCGCGAATCGAGCCGTACGATACACGACAGCTCCCCTCGGTCGGTTGGGCGGGAGGTGTAGCCGTCGGACCCGTGCCAAAAAAAAAAGAAAGAAAGAAAAAATATATATAAGTGGGAAATGAACCAGATCAGCGAACTAAAATGATCGATAACACAGGGAGCAAGAGATTAACGCGCAGTGGCAACGCTTATTAACGGAAAGAACAAAAAGAGGACTTCGAGTAGAATGGTGAACGAGAGCAGTCGCAAGTTTTTCAATCGCGCTATATACTTACGTAACTAGAGCCAAACAATTAAATTATAATAAGCGAGAACTATTGTCATCAAACAATATAAAGTGTACTATAACCAATTGTCATTAAACAATAAAGTAACACATTATAATAGAAACTTGCTACAAATTTGGGGGCTCGTCCGAGAAGGCCCAAGTTGTGTATGCATAAGTGCGAATTTAATGAGTGCGAGCGAGACAGAACGTGACGCCGCATCGATTAAAAGGAAAACGACAACGACGCAAGAGGAGTCGCGGTGAAGCTGAAGCAAGGAGAAGTCAATCGACGACGGCGAGCAAAAGGTGTTTGTGACGCAGTGTCCATGTGAAGACTTTAGAAGACGGAGGCCAAAAGGTGTTGGAGATTCCGTATCTAGTGCTCGAAGAAAAACGGCAGCAGCCAAAAGGTGTTGGAGACGCTGTGTTTATTCAAAGTGCAACGGCGGTGACCAATAGTTGAAGGCCACGCCGTAGAAATTGCAAGCAGACAATTAAAGAAAACGGCAGCAGCCAAAGGTGTTGGAGACGCTGTGATTATTCAAAAGTGGAACGGCGGTGACCAAAAGTTGAAGGCCACGCCATAGAAATTGCAAGCAGACAATTGAAGAAGAACGGAAAAACGATGGTTACGGTGTAGCAGAAGAAGAAGAACGGTGAAGCAATCAGAAAAACGACGGTCGCTTCAGTGGCAGAGGAAGCAGAAGGAGAATAACGGCGCAACGAAATACGCCGCCACATATACGAAGGCGATCGAGCGGCGACAGCGACGAGAGAGGCGAAGCAACAGAGAAAGAGGAGAGGCAGTAGGAACGAAAGAGGCGAGGACAACGAAGAGGCGAAAACGACGCGGCAAGTTGTGTATCGTTAGCTGTTAACATAGATTTAACAGAGTTGGCTAAGTAGTTTTGAAAACTTTAAAGAGAGGGTATGTTAAGTAGTTTTGCAGCTTGACGCAAAGAAATCAACTGTAGATTTTATTTCGTATTGAGAATTTTGTACTGATAAATTTTATATCATTTATAATGGATCGGGTTGAAATTCTTGCGCTGCGCGTTGATGACCTACGAAATAAGCTGTCTGAGTTAAATTTGCAGACAAGTGGTACTAAAAGCATACTGCAGCAGCGGCTCCTTGCTCACTACAGATTAAACAATGAAGAACAAAACATTTCGGACGATGAGTCAGTAGCAACTGCACCAATGATGACAAATGAAAATAATAGGTCATGGTTTACTCTAAAAGATGTCGAAGGTAGTATTTCTGAATTCTCAGGTACTATAGGTAGTGTTGATGTTGACCAGTGGATAAATTAGGTAGAAGAATGTGGGAGTACAGTTCAGTGGAACCAATTACAAATGTTTGTCTATGCGAAGCAGCTTTTACCAGGTGCTGCTAGATCGTTTGTCAAAAGTCAACAAAACATTCGAAGTTGGAAAATATTGAAAACTGTATTGCTAGATGAGTTCGAAGTTAAAGTGTCATCAGCAGAAATACATCGAAGATTAAATTGACGCCAAAAGAAAAAAGATGAGAGTTTACATGAATTCTTGTACGCACTGATGGAAATAGCTAAGCCAGCAAAGCTTGAAGATGAGAGTATTATAGACTATTTCATTAGTGGCATTCAAGATTCCCCTGCAAACAAAGTAGTGCTGTATCAAGCAAAAACATTAAAAGAACTAAAACTTAGTTTGGATGTTTACAAAAAAGTTTGTAGTTCAAGCAAGTCATTAAACAAGCCTGGATCATTCTTTGATAAACAGTGAAGAAGTGTTTGACTGGCATAGGTGATAGCCAGGTGCTTACATTCGGTAGCTTTGTAATTTCGGTTGAGGTAGATGGTATAGACATGCAAGTTGAATTTCACGTAGTTCCTGATGAGGATATGGGTTTTGATTCGATTTTAGGAAGAACAATCTTAAACAGCGTGGATATGAAAGTAACCAAAGGTGGCACAGAGTTCATAAGTCGAGTTGTAAACCAAAATAAGGTTGAGAATCAGAGAATCCAGCCATTGTACAAAGGATCATGTGCTGAGTTGTTTGTTGAATTCAAAAGTATGTGCATGTTGGGGGTGGAGCAGGCTGACATATTGGATGAGGTTGATTTATCACATTTGAGTCGTGTTCAAAAAGAAAAAGCTTTAAGTCTAATTGGAGATTATAAGCCAATTCAAAATTGTTCGACACCAGTGAAGATGAAAATACTGTTAACCGATGATTTACCAGTATTCCAACAACCAAGACGTTTGGCAGAGTGTGAACAAAAGATTGTGGATGATCAAGTTCAGGAATGGTTGCGTGGCAAGATTATAAAGCCGAGTGTGTCGGAATACGCATCACCAGTGGTGCTTGTTTCGAAAAAGAATGGGAAAAAACGATTGTGTTGTGACTATCGGAAATTAAATGAAAAGATAATTCGTGATCACTTTCCAATGCCTCAGGTTGACGTTGTTATCGAAAAGCTTCAGAGTGCTTTGGTGTATACGACTTTGGATTTAACTAACGGTTTCTTTCATGTGCCCGTTCAGTTGGAATCCCCGAAATATACCTCTTTTGTAACACAAAAGGGACAGTACGAATTTCTGTATGTGCCCTTTGGTATTACAAACTCACCTGCAGTTTTTACTCGATTCATAATGGCAGTCTTAAAAAAAGATTCTTAGGATTGACGTCGTATTTTCGTAGATTTGTCAAAGATTTTGCAGTGACTGCTAAGCCTTTGTCGGACCTTTTAAGGCAAAATACTAAGTTTAAATTTGATGTGCTGCAGAAGGTAGCGTTTGAACAGCTGAAAGTAGCCTTAACTTCTAATCCCGTATTGAAATTGTACAATCCCAAATTAGAAACGGAAATCCATACAGACGCTTCAAAATATGGTTTCGGTGGTGTATTGTTACAAAAAGACCCAGAAGATTATTTGTTTCATCCGGTTCAATACATGAGTCGTAAGACTAACCAATGCGAAGAAAAGTATCATTCTTATGAGCTTGAGGTTCTTGCAGTTATCGGTGCATTAATGAAGTGGCGTGTGTATGTGTTGGGTTTGAAATTTAAGATTGTGACTGACTGCAACGCGTTCACTATGACGATGAAGAAGAAGGACGTTCCTTTGAGGGTAGCTAGGTGGGCATTATACCTTCAAGACTTTGATTATCAAATAGAACATCGCTCAGGGACGAGAATGAGACATGTTGATGCGTTGAGTAGAGTATCGTGTTTTATGCTGAGCGATACTGTTGTACATCGCTTGAAACAAGCACAAATACTCGATGAATGGACGAATGTAGTGAGAAGCCTGGTAGAAAATAAAGGGTATGAAGATTTTTATATAGAAAATCAAATACTTTTTAAAGATCCTAATCGCGAGCTTATTGTTGTACCGTCGCAGATGGAAAATGAAATAATTACGATTGCTCATAAGCAAGGACATTTTGCTGCGAAGAAAACGCAAGATTTAGTTGAGAAATCTTACTTCATACCAAAACTTAAAGAAAAGGTTGTTCGTGTTGTGGACAGTTGTGTGGAGTGTATTATATTTAATTCGAAAGCTGGGAAGAAAGAAGGTTTCTTGACCCCGATTGAAAAGGGAGATAGACCGTTGATGACGTATCACATTGACCATGTTGCGCCAATGGAGATGACGAGCAAGCGCTACAACCACATTTTAGCTATAGTTGACGGTTTTTCGATATTTGTATGCTTGTATCCCACCCGTAGCACAGGAGCAGAGGAAGTTATAAGTTGTCTAGAGCGTCAGGCTACTAATTTTGGAAATCCTTTACGGATTATCTCTGATAGGGGAACTGCGTTCACTGCACAGGCATTTAAGTTGTATTGTGAGGAGCAGAAAATTCAGCATCTAGTGATTACAACAGGTGTACCTCGTGGAAATGGTCAGGTTGAGAGAATGCATAAGACAGTAGTGTCGATGTTGTCGAAGTTAAGTCATGAAAGTGCAGGAGACTGGTATAAGCATGTCAGTAAAGTGCAGCAAATAATCAATAGTACACCGCCTAGAAGCACTTTAGTGTCGCCTTTTAAAATCTTGACTGGCACTGAAATGCGTCTTCCGAATGATCTAGAGCTTAATTTGTTAATAAAGGAATCGTTAGTGATGGATTTGGATGAGGAGAGAGAGCTGGTGCGCGCAAGGGCTTCCGAAAACATAAAACAGTTGCAGACAGAAAATAAAAGGGTTTTCGATTTAAAGCGCAAAGGTGAAATAATTTATAAGATAGATGATTTAGTAGCTATTAAGCGTACTCAGTACGGACTGGGTTATAGTTGATAGGAAAATTTCTAGGACCTTACAAAATTGTTAAGGTAAACAAGCACGGAAAGTATGACGTAGAAAAACTTGGAGACGGCTATGGACCTTTTAAGACATCGACAGTCGCAGAATATATGAAGTCGTGGGGAAATTCATTCGGGTCGAACAAAAAGAGGACTTAGAGTAGAATGGTGAACGAGAGCAGTCGCAAGTTTTTCAATCGCGCTATATACTTACGTAACTAGAGCCAAACAATTAAATTATAATAAGCGAGAACTATTGTCATCAAACAATATAAAGTGTACTATAACCAATTGTCATTAAACAATAAAGTAACACATTATAATAGAAACTTGCTACATATATATATATATATTACACATATATATACAAAAAGAAAAAAAAAAACAGAAAAATAATAGAAAAAAACAAAATAGAAAAACAATCCACAAACAACTTAACGTCTATTATTGTCACGTGTTCATTAACCTCTAAAATACAGTGTATTGAATACTTATTAAGTTCATGCATTACAGTTAAAGTCGAAAGCATAAAAAAAAAACTACAAATTTGGAAGGAAGCACAACAGCCCTACCCGAATGACATACAATTAACACTAAACACCGGGAAACATACATACAGGTTTTCTTTAACCTGTAAATTTTATTTTGAATAAAAAGAATGAATAATACACATTCAAACATAGATATATAAGTTAACGCAAGTTGCACTTGCATTAGGGTTCTCGGCACTCGCTGCCGCATACCTCACCTTGATATGACAACCAACATGCTGTGGTTCTCCAAATAATAGTCAAGATAGTTAAGAGGGTTCGAGTTTACGATTAGCTTTATTTTAAGATTCCGTTCACGATCTGCTAGCGGTTCCGTTAAGTGTCCGTTCGAGAATGACTTGCCCTTCTCCCGTCCCGCTGCTTTTATATACGCTTCCCCCGTTGACCCCTCACCCTGAGTGCGACCAACGGCACCTGTGCCGAATGCACACATACACAAACATGTTACTAGACAGGCCCCGAGTCGCCTGCTGACGGGGCCCGAAAACACGAGAGCCGAGCGCTGGTGAGTCCGTAACTTACACAAACATGTTACTAGACAGGCCCCGAGTCGCCTGCTGACGGGGCCCGAAAACACGAGAGCCGAACGCTGGTGAGACCTGACGAAGGGCGCAAGAAGAGGGTTCATAACTCCTCCCCCCTCAAGATCTGCGTCCCGCAGATTAGTGAGCCTTGTTCAGCTCGGTTTGGCCCAATACTTCTAAGTTTGCGGCAATCTCGCGGACATCGGGCATGCCTTTGGTGGACATCAGCTTCTTCCATAGGAAATAAAAGCCTAGGAATATGCAGATTGCGAGTGCCGCCTCGGTGAGAAGAGAGGCTAGTAGCTCACTCGCCATGTTGGACATCTTTTCCAAATTCTTCATGCTCACGTCGTGGACGTATTCCAGAGAAAGTTGAAAGTTGCTGGCCGTTATGTGGCTCAACACGGCCGGCATCGCCATTAGATGACTGACCGAGTAACTGGAATAGTTTTGACCGTTGACCATTATCGTCTCATTGTCGAATTGGATGATAAAGGATCAGGTCGTAGTTCTTTGCAGCCGTTCTTAGAGTTCCGTTGAAGTTGGTCAGGAGGAGCATTCCATCGTCGACTTGCTTAACCGCTCGTTGGTTACTTCTTTGATATGAGCATTTGGCCTGGCCGCCCTTCAGTAGCCGAGGGATACAGCTAGCCTCCTCCAGTTTTTGCAGTTCCTCGAAGCCGTCGCTTGCGCGGCCAAGACGGCGTTCCAATCAGCAGCATCTGGAGATCCAGCTACCCATTTCCAAGCCGACCCCAGCCAGTCCAGTGAGCGGGATTTGCGCCGCATGCAGAAATCGAGCTTACAAAAAGACAATTCGTAAATATCTGGTCGTCTAAGTTGTTCTAAGACTACGTAGTGTGTGGGGGTACGGTACATTTTGTGTACTTATATTTTTATTTTTTTATATTTTTTATTTCTTATTTCTTATAATCTGTATTTTTTTTATATTATTTTTTTATAATTTTTTTTGTATTTCTTTTTGTATTTCATTCATTTCGTTTCGGGAAATTGGGGAAATTGTACTATACTTGTTTTCCTTTGAATTGTGGTGTTGTGCATGTGTTTATACAATTTTTGTGCGCTATTGCATTTTACAATATTTTTTCCTTACGTGCGTGCTGTTACAGTTTTTTATTGATGACCTCTAATTTATTTCGGCACTGGGCACGGTGGTTCCGTAGTATCCCTTTTGGCTGGTTGCCTACTAAGGTACGGCCGCCACACAACTTGTTGGGCGGTTTTTTTTGGGTGCATTCCACACCACTTAACGTATCCAACAAGCTGCCACACACCACCTTATCACTCTGGGCGCTCATATTACTCGTACTGCCGCAGGTAAACTGCTGCAATGGTTAATTATTGGTTTATTATACACAATCTTTTGCACTCGCGAATTGGCAAGGAGAAAAAAAAAATTTTCCCGCAAGCCGTACCGCCGCAGTGGGTTGATCGTGTTTTAATTATGTTATAGGTATCGTACAACTTTTGCGCTCGGCATGGACGACGTGGCGTCCTCCGGTAGCGGGTCGTTGTTTTATTAATTTAAATTAGGTCTTGGCGCAACATAGGTTTACATTTTTATTTTAGAAATTTTACACCTTTTATTGAATTATGCAATATTTGTTGCGCCCCGGGATGGGCGTAGTTCCCCCCGGCAGCGGGTAATTGCTATTTTATCATTTTATACACAGCTCACGCAACACTTCTTTTTCTTTTATGGATTTCAGATCTTAATCTGACTTATGCACACCACCACTATTTTTACGCACAAATTTCCACAATTTTTTCGTATCACTTTTATCGGCCGGACATTGCCGGTCCCTGTTCGGGCGCCAGTTAACGCAAGTTGCACTTGCATTAGGGTTCTCGGCACTCGCTGCCGCATACCTCACCTTGATATGAAAACCAACATGCTGTGGTTCTCCAAATAATAGTCAAGATAGTTAAGAGGGTTCGAGTTTACGATTAGCTTTATTTTAAGATTCCGTTCACGATCTGCTAGCGGTTCCGTTAAGTGTCCGTTCGAGAATGACTTGCCCTTCTCCCGTCCCGCTGCTTTTATATACGCTTCCCCCGTTGACCCCTCACCCTGAGTGCGACCAACGGCACCTGTGCCGAATGCACACATACACAAACATGTTACTAGACAGGCCCCGAGTCGCCTGCTGACGGGGCCCGAAAACACGAGAGCCGAGCGCTGGTGAGTCCGTAACTTACACAAACATGTTACTAGACAGGCCCCGAGTCGCCTGCTGACGGGGCCCGAAAACACGAGAGCCGAACGCTGGTGAGACCTGACGAAGGGCGCAAGAAGAGGGTTCATAACTTATATATACATATATAGTATCACAAATTATAATACAATATATTACTACATTAATATACAAACGAAAACAAAAGAAACTAAGCAAACACCCCAATATAAAATTATTCGCGATTATTTAGAAGCAAAAATACAGATTTCTTCCCAAGACACGTAAATGTTAATAAAGCTAACACTAGTAACACTGTTAGGGGCAGATTAGGGCTAAGAAGCGGATCTAGTCTATGTGATATAAAAGAAGCGACAGAAACAAATAGTAATATAAGATAGATAATAAGTAAACAAAACATGCCCCTCTCTCCGCCCACAGGGAAACAAGACCGACCCAGCAACAAAAAAACTGAGAGCCGAGCAAAAATTCAACGAAGATTACCAATACGACCTCGGACGAAGACGCATTTGGGATAAGCATACAACTTTTGTAATAAAGAGGATTATTCTCATTTCATACCCCAAGCTGCTCAGTTGTTTTTTTGAAAGCTTTCCTCCCTCTTCTACGATGTTCAGCCCTCAGTTTGTGGAACCTCTTGCACTTCCGAAGACGATGGACTCGGCAGCGGCAGGAATACCTCGGGTTTGTCTGCACTCCACGGATAGGGTGACACGAGAACGCGGATTCTTTTCAGGAAATTGTGTCTGTCAAGAAAAGAAGAATAACGGGGCTTAGTATGGGCAGACTACACTTTAGACCTCGGAATGGGGGAAGAACATTTGTCCTCAGCGGGTAGGATAACACATAACTTGATTGTGCAGCGAGACGTACGGATCTCAACGACTTGAATGCGGTCATCGGCTCCAGGGAAGGCAGAAACGATGCGTTTGATGGAAGATTGTCCTCCTTGACGACTACCAAATCGTCGACTTTGAGATTCCTATTCGGAAATTGCCATTTATTTCGATTGCGAAGTTCTTTAAGATACTTCTTTTTCCACCGTGCACGAAGCTGCTGATTTTGAGCCTTGAGATGTTGCCATCGACTTGGCAACGGTCTTTGGAAAGCAACGGCCCTCCAAAAAGGAAATGGCCTGGTGTAAGGGCCAGCAAATCTGCCATTATCCGAATGGACCCGCTGAGGACAACTGCCCCTCGCTACGAAACGAGCGAAGGTCGCTAGGAATATCTCAGTTGTAAGATCGGAGGTGGGTTCCAAATGGATCGCCTTCATTGAAAAAGACACAAACACATCCCTTCGTTATGAGACACGCTCTCCCAAGTAATTTTTAATTTTGAAAGGGCTGGCAAGTCAATGTCTGTGTGGGTGAAGGCCTTCGAAAAGGAGACTATCTGTCGGAAAATCGGCCATCAGCTGTGTTTGAAGTCTATTCTTGTAAATCTTGCAAATCTTACACGGATACCGAGCGTCGTGGCCGTGCTTTGGGTATTGATGTCGTGGAACTCGCTATGAAGGAGGCGCTCGGCCGGGACGTACCTCCTGCTTGCGTCCTTCTTTGTATTTTGAAAGAAGTTCCTTTCGCAATGGTAATCAGACTCTTTTACCATATTGACTGGTAGGTTCATCACCTAACAGAACTTGCTGAGAAGTGTGTCGAGCGAATCAGGGTGTCCTATTTGGTGTCCCTGAGTGGTGACGGATTCGACCCGTTCCGGGTTACCATTGGAAAGCAGCCCCACCCACCCGAAAATAGTTTCTTGATCCAGGAGCGAGCCGCAAATATTTTGTCGGGTACCTCATTATGTCAGCCCCGATCAGTATATCAATTTGAGAGCTCTCAAGAAAAGTAGGATCTGGCCAGCGATGAGCGGGCAGCCACTTCAAAGAATTCCGGTGGATGGGAGTTCCGAAAGGTTCCGAAAGGACATACGCCGCGGTGCCGAATTGTAGACCTGGCTTATAAGGAGAGCGAATCCCGATATGACACAGCTTTAAGGACTTCGCGGAGACAGAATGATTTAGCCCGGAGACTTGTGTCTGGATGTTACGGAATGCCAACTTAATGAAGTTAAACAGGCGATCGGAAACTAACGTAGCCTCAAATCCTCAGTCTATTAAAGTTCGTGATCGGTAGTTCGTCTCCAAATGACAAACGTCAATGATTGGCAAATATTGGCGAAATAGGTTTGCACGCTGCTTGCCGATGCATTTTTGCTGGAGGGTCTCGAATGACAAGATTACTGTGTAGGGGGCGTGGAGCTTGAGGACTTCGCATTTTCGGAACGCGCGTCAACTGACATTTGGAGAAAGCGCGAGCACAAACATTACCGGATTGTTCTATTAAGTATTGACACTCGTCTTTTCTCGAAGGCTTGGATAACTGAGACACCCAAACTTTTGAAATATGTTCTTCCTTGCATTGTTTGTCGTGTCAATTTTTATCAGTAGACCAAAAACCCTGTGACCACGCGCCTTCTTTCACATGCAAAACGCCCAAAGCGATCACGCCCACACCTTTAAAAAATTTGTATACCCGCTACACGTAGACTAAAAGAGCTTACTAGATATGCTGAAAAGAATGTTTTGATGATTGTTCATACTTGAATTAATAATTAGTCTTGTATATTTCTATCGATTTGTAAAAAAACTTTTTCCACGCCCACTCTAATGCCCTTAAACTGCCATTACCGCAATTTTGAACGATTTTAATTTTTTTTTTTTCAATTTTATTCCCTAATATATATCGATTTCCCAGAGAAATTATGAAATTTTTCGTTCACATTAACACTAGCTGAGTAGCGGGTATCTGATAGTCGGGGAACTCTACTATAACATTTTCTCTTGTAATCCAATTTTGAGTTTGCAAAAGTAAAGTTTAGACTTTGATTTTTTGAACTTAAACCCCGTTCATGTACTCAGAGATCTCTCATTCGTGTTGCGCTTACACCAAATTTCAGCTAATCAAATCTCGATTTATATCTGATCTGCGCTATTAATAGCACTCCTTGACCAGTGGTCAATCCAAAAAAATAAGAAAGCACTGCACAAGATCAGCGTGCATTGCCCATTTGGGCACTCTATTTCCCCTCAACCTGCTTGCGGCCGCACAAGAGGGGCAATAAAACTCTTGCTTATCAACAAACCTCTTCTGCTTGTGTTTTTGTTTGTGCGCGTAACCAAAATCAAAACACGTAAAAAAAAAAAAAACACAGCTATCAAATTACCCTAAAATGGAGGAAATCTCAGATTTTACTCCCTCAGTTGGAGTGCAAAGTTAAGGGAAGATCTTGCCTCACAAGGCACCTCACAAGATGCCTCTAAATACGTTAACTGAGTCACCATTATGCCTACCACAGTTTCTGTTATTTTTTCAGTAGCCTCGAACGCAGCTGGTTACTACCTGGTCATCTGGAGGTACTTTCTCAACTGGCAGTGAGTTTCTTACGGTTAGCAGCTCAAGCCAAGTAAACAAGACTAACCAGAAAACATCTGGAAATAGTCGCCTATTACAGCAACTCGAAAAAATAGTAATACGCCCACATTCCAGCCGGCTTCAGTCTCTTGGAAAAAGTTTCCATCCAAGAAGAGAGGCTTACCTGACTCACCGAAAAATGAACCCGTGTAATCGAACATAGCAACCATCTCCCTTCAAATCAATTTGCTGCTCTTGCAAATCAAGATGACTGTCGAAACCTATACAGAAGAAGAATCTCGCCAAGCTGAAATTCCAGTGACAAAGAAGTTACCAAAGCCCAGCCAAATAACAGTACTTGCTGTCGGCGACGTACCTGCCTTAGAAAGGCTTTTTGACTCGGCGGTATCGTCTGACTAATACGAACTCAAGATCACGCGAAATGGCAACTTGCCCGTGACTCTGATGCCCACAGAGCTATCATTTAAAAACTATCGGAAGTAATTCTCCAATACACTCACTTCTGCCTCCCGGAAGACAGAGCCTAACCCAGTCGAGCAAATTTTAAATGCGTTCACCTCCCGAGGTCACGCTGTGGTGAATAATTATAATCCAAAGGTGAAATCACAGAATATTGACTCCTCTGAATCGGATTCAGGTAATGCTTCTGGCCTGAACGTTTGGTTTATAGACATTAAAAAGGCCAGTAATAACCGAGAAGCTCTAAAAAAAAATAAAGTTGGTCGTCAAAGAGCCAGAGTGGAACTGCCGAGAAAAAATAGTGATATGAGTCAATGTTACCGATGTTTTGGCAACAAGTTATTTCAACCTCAATTGTGCGGCAGGGCCAACCTTATGCAGGTGCGTATAGACCTGAACAAGAGAGCACACGACCAAACGGAAAATACTCCAAACAACGGCGAAGTTCTATCTCAAATGCAACATACCAGACTATTCCAGATACTGATCTTCCTGTAATAAACGCAAGCCAACTTCAACATTCTAACCAAACGGTAATTGATAGCTCCCTCGCACAAATTATCATCTCAATGCAGCAGACAATTGCTGGTCTCCAAAAATCTCTGAGCTTTGATGAGATCAAAGAACTCAGAGGTTTTAAGTCGTTGACGCAGCGCAAGTAATGGTGCCTCGTACTGTACTGCGTCTCGGAACATGGAAAGCTCGTAGCACTATACCAAATGCTAATGAGCTTAATGTGTTTCTCAGAAAGCACGCAATTGATGTCATGCTTAACTCAGAGGCATTCCTACACGCCGGATCCTACCTCAATATGATGGGTTACATCTGTTATCGAGCAGATCACCCAGGAGGTCACCCTAGAGGAGGAGCTTGTATCCTAATCAGGCAGGGATTAGTGCACTATAATCTGCATTCGATTACGACGAAACACATAAAAATGGCAACGGTAAAAATTTCCACAAATTTGGGCGAAATAGCATTGTCAACTGTGTATCTTTCTCCTGGCCGGCCTTGAAATTCCTCTGAGTTTGACAATCTCCTTGGTCAATATGGACAAAAGATTATCATTGGATGCGATTTTAACGCTAAGCATCGCACTTCATGATGAATTTCCGGCAGCTCAACTCAAGTTCTGGCTACAGGCAGACCCACTCAATACCCGTATAACACGAGGGATGTACCTTCATGTATCGACTTCATCCTGTAGAAAGGTATAGCTAACAGTCTACTAGCAGTACGTGAGGTATTACCTATAACCTATCGTCCGATCACAAAGTCAGCGTCCTATTAGGATGCTCGTTCCACCTGGTGCGAGTCCAATACGAGCTCCAGTACGAGCATAACAATGCCTTTAACCCCAATACAGAGATAAATACAGCAGACGATATCGAGGAAGCGGTTGAAACCTTTATGAAGAAGATCAAAGATGCTTCTATCTCCGGAAGCAGGAGGACTCTTTAACTCTCGAGAAACGTCTCCAGCGTGATCTCATCAGGAACAATGACCCTGGGGAAAGCTACTGCCGATGATAACTCAATTCGCGCTCTGGAAGCTCACGAAGATATTCAAGAGGCAAGTTGCTCCAAAGTTTCCAGTTCCTCACGACAGAGCTGAAGCGTTTGCCAGAAACCTTGAGAAAAGATTCCAGCCGTTCAAGACAGCATCAAGTACATGACGAGTACAACTGGTTGCTGAATCCCTAGAAGCCCCATTGCAGATGGCTCTTCCTGGTAAGCATATATACTCACGGAATTGAAAGTTGATATCAAATCCCTTTGCAACAACAAGGCTCCTGGTAGGGATTACATTGACTGTGTAATTCCTTGTACTATTTTTCAACTCTGCTCTTCGACTGGGACACTTCCCAAGCGCCTGGAAGAAGACGAATATCACTATGCTCCATTAAAGTGGGAAGCCAGCAAAGGAATTAGAGTCATATCGTCCAATAAGCCTGCTTTCAACATTTGTCTAAAAAGCTATCCCAAAGTTTCAGTTTGGTTTTAGACTCAGGCACTCACGTCGTTGGAGCTTATCTGGATAAGCAGGAGTAGGCTTTCGACAGAGTGTGGCATGAAGGGCTTCTGCACAAGCTCAAAAGCCCACTAGATCCTCGGCTCCTTTTGATAATAAAAGGCTTCGTTCAAGAAGTTCAGCAGATCCAAATAAGCTACGGGATCTCATTGACTTCGCAATAACAAGAAAAATTCCAAGAAATAATATTACGGCCGAGTCACTTGCAGAACTATCATCTGATCACTCTCCAGTTCAACTTACTCTCTGGCACCGACCACATATAACTGAGCGGCCCTACAGGCTCACAGGCAACAGGACCAACTGGGCAAGGTACGCGAAATATGTTTGTACTCACATGGAACCAACTCAAACAGTATCCACCGACGAGGATGTTGATCGCCTGGTCAAATCGATAGAGGCTGTTGCTGCAGCCAAGGCCTCTACACCTCCAGACACACACAAAATGACAAATCATAGCAAGACAAATCGTGAAATCGAACAGCTAGTACTTGAAAAACGAAGACTAAGAAGAGAATGGCAGAATCATAGATCCCCAACGGCTAAAGAACATCTAAAAATAGCAACACGTAAATTAACCAGGGCACTTAAGCTTGAGGAAGCCAACGCCCAGCATCTATATACAAGTATCAAACAACTATCGCCCAGCAGCAAAAGGAACCCTTTGTGGAAAGCACACAAAGGCATACAGCCACCGGCAGAAACAGTCGTTCCACTGCGAGGTCCCTCTGGAAGCTGGATACGCAGCGACGAAGATAGAGCTAATGCGTTCGCCGATCACCTTCAGAAAGTATTCCAACCAAATCCTGCTAGCAACTCAGTCTCCTAACGTGTCTCTCGAAACTGTTTGAAAAGGCACTTTTAAAACAACTAACTCCCTATTTAAGAAGGCGAAATACAATACCATCGCATCAGTTTGTCTTTCGCAAAAATCACGGAACGATCGAACAGGTCAATCGCATCACAAACGAAATTCGTACCGCTTTTGAGCACCGGGAATACTGTCCAGCTATATTCTTAGATGTTGCACAAGCATTTGACCGAGTCTGGCTGGAAGGACTAATGTACAAGATAACAAAACTGCTTCCAACCAACTCAACCAGGGAGTCCCCCAAGGTAGTGTACTGGGCCCCGTTCTTTACACCCTATTCACAGCAGACATGCCTACAAACTATCAGCTCACAACCTCCACGTTTGCTGACGATACCGCAATACTTAGCCGATCTAGATGCCCAGCAAAGGCAACAGAGCAACTTGCCTGCCATCTTAAAATAGTGTAAAGATGGTTTGCGGACTGGCGCATTAAGATAAACGAGACCAAAAGCAGACATGTACCTTCACACTGAACAGACAAACCTGCCCACCCTGTACCCTGAACAATACATTTATCCCACAAGCAGACGTTGTAACATATCTCGGCGTTCACCTAGACAGACGCCTCACCTGGCGGCGACATATAGAATCTAAGAGGACTCATATAAAGCTTAAAGCAGCCAATCTTCACTGGCTTATTAATTACAACTCTCCCCTTAGTCTGGAATACAAAGTACTCCTCTACAATACCGTACTGAAACCCATCAGTCCACGATTCTGCGAACTATCACTGGGGCACCATGGTACCTACGCAGCGAAAGCATCCATAGAGACCTCCACATAAACCTTGTCAATGAGGAAATTCAGATGAAAAAAAGTAAACATCAAGCAAAGCTCGCCGCTTCAGCCGACTGAAGCGCAAAGATTCTCCAGCCCAGCAAAGAAATCCTAGGGCCGTCTCTAACTAATACAATTACTTCACATTGTAATTAATATAAGTTATATAATAAGATTTGAATAATTATTGTTAGTCTCACAAAAAGAGAAGATCCAATAAATAACGCAATAAGTTTAAAAAAAAAAAAAAAAGTTCACAGCTTTAATTCAAAAATTTTGAAAACTGGTCCTTTCGCTGGAACTTTGAAGTCAATCCGAAAAACTGTGTTCCCGTGACGTACACCCTGATAGGTGTCAGGATGGGTCAGGATTTACTGTAGTTCAGTGGTCACTGGCTCAAGGAACCAGGAGGGGGTGGGAACTTTGTCTGAGCGCGCCCAGCAGTAAGTGCCCCATTTCACACCACGGTATCCTTGATCAGAATTCGCGTTCAGTGGTCATCATGGTCCTCGTCTGCGATGGTCACGTCTGCGCTTTGGGTCTTTCCATGGTCGTCCGGGTGATCATCGTCACTGTCCTGATGGTAGGACTTAAGATGATGAATACCAGTTTTACGGCGGTATCCTGAAGCCTGACTATGTTCGACGAGAGGAACTCCACGACCCGATAGTGTCCGACGAATCCTTCATCCGCGTTGGAGAGGGTCTGCCGATGCACTAGAACTGAAGAACTCAGGGACGGTCTCCATTCCCGTCGCATGAGGTTATAATGCCGGCCATGTTCGGCGGTGGAGCTGTTGGCTCCTCCGGGGGAATAAAAGCTGTCCCCCGTCCTGGCGCCACTTCGTCGTAAAGCGCGAAATTCAGGTTAGATATCTCTAAACCATAATTTAAATATAATGCAGACGCAGTGCCGGAATATTAACCCCGAGATTAATTGGGTCTCGGAAGTGAGCAAAGGCGAAGTCGCTTGGAGTGAAGCCGAAAATAGAAGGACGGCGGCTGTTTTTGTGGGAAACCAGAACAGGGTGCCTTGAGGACCGGGAAAGTGAAAATCATGAATTTAAATGAAATTACGGAAAACATGCATGCATTTGTGATGGTCACCGTTGTTTTTTTTTAGAAAATATAAAGGTTCGAAAGAAATAGCGATCAAGCCGCCGGACTCCGAAGTTCGCCAAAAAATTCACGACCTAACCGAAATCTTTGACTCAATGCACCGCAAGAAGCTCGAACACGCCCGCGTTCTAAGCTTTCAAACGGTTCGGGAAGAGAACACGACGATCAAGCTGATTAGTTCCCGGAGTCTGGGCCAAAGCAATTGAAGCGGCTTTTGTGGCATTATTTGGTCTCTGTTAATATAGTGGAAGTAACAAGTTAATTCAAGTTAGTGTTAAGTTCTTAATGTTTTTTTTATAGAGCAGAGAAAAAAAAGAGAGTGTAGTGCAGCCCAAAATTGAAGGGAATTGAAGAAAAAAAATTAAATAAGCGAGAATAGAAAAGAAAAATCAGAAGTGGCATGTCTCCGTATAATTTTGTGTTTTTATTGTTAACCTTGAAATCCACAGGAAGATCACAAGCGCTTTCGTCGGTGGATTCCCAAAAGTGGGTGAGTTTTTTGACTGATTTATTTAATAAAAAAAAGGATGCGCGGTCCTGGTCCCACGGTGCGCAAGGCGCAGCAATATGGTCTCTAGCAGACCGGAATGGTGGAATTGGTTTTCAAGGGCAAATTTTTCTCTGCTATTTGTCTTTGCCATTTACAGATTGATACCGCTTATTTCGTTGTTTCTTTTTGGTCCGTTTAATTTTTGGCTGCTGGCCGTGCACACGCACATATGTCCGAAAAGAAATGTTTGTTTATTTTTAATTGATTTTTGGAAGTAAAAAATTGTCTCTCCCCTCCAGAATTATTTCATCTAAATTAAGTATTTATTTTAAGGGAAATCGAAAGCTAAAAATGGAAATATTATTATTGACGGTCTGAATTCTATTAAGTCCCAATTAACACGTATGTTAGCTGTAAGAAATTTTGTTCATGCTAATATTCTCCTTTTTATAATGTTTTGAACTTGAACTAACTTGTTTGCCTTTGATTAGGTGGTATTCCCAGTGAGTCGCGGTTAGCGACCAAAGGGGCCATTCGGGATGACAACTGTTTGTGATTTTTGGTAAAGAATGGCCAAGGTTGGGCGGGCATAACACGATCCTCCACCACACCTGAGGATCGAGCGGAAGTTTGTAGGGTAAAAGAATCTTTCTGTCCGTTGTATGTGTCGTAGATGGCGATTTGCCGCCCGTTTCTTAATTGTCGTAGCACGCTGAGATTCCAGGACAAGACCAGCACCCATATAACCGACAAGGAGCAGCTGGACATTTGCGCGTGCTTCCTGGAATATCAGATGACTCCACCCTAGCCTTGTGAATCGTTACAGTTTTCGTCCTGGAAGTCTAAATATTTCGCTGGCTCATGGTGGATTTTCCGCAGCATTTTGTTGATCCACTTACAGGAGTCGTGCTGCACCTGCGCTTGTTGTATTGTGGCAAGCGGTTGCCGCGACTGCTCGTCGGCGACCATGTATTGGAATTATATTGGAGCAATAACTCGCTCCTGCTTCTTTATATTTTGGAGTACGACCCCAATACCATAATCGCTGACGTCTATCTGCAGTACAAAAATCTCCTCGAAGACGGGACATGCGAGAATTGGTGCTTCGGAGAGTAAATTCTTCAAATCTTCGAAGCGCTGGTACCAAGACGCTAAGCCAAGGCAGCGTCGGAGCTCTTTGAGATTCGTCGGACGCATCAGCTCCCGTGTGGCGGTGACCTTGTCGGGGTCCGTATGACTCCCAGCTTGAGGGCTCCTATCACTTCTCATGATTAAAGAATGCTCGACGATGTAAGATACGCCGGCCAGGGTGTCGAAACTGTATAGCTTTCGCTCGAGAAAAGGCCCAATCCACGGTTCTGTCTAAATTTCGGGAGGGCCGCTGGGTCGTAGCTCTTTCTCCGAGTCGCCCTCGTCGTCCGCCGTCCCGCAACAGTGGCCGTGTGCGGGTGTCGACGATCCCAAGTCGTGGAATATGACTCGTTTTGCTGCCCGGCGGTAAACCGCCGTTGCGGTGGGTTCGTCGACGTGTGTGATTCGCGCAGAGATGCCTTCCTGATTGTGGCGCAGGTATGTGGTCGCGTCCTGGCTGTGCTCCGATGCGGCGGCTTTTCGTATGTGCGGCTCTGGAAGCCCCAATGCGTCGTCTTCTCGTCAGCGCGTCTCTGGGTGCGCTGATGCCGCGGCTTCTCGTCTGCATAGCTCTGGGTGCGCCGATGCAGCGGCTTTTGCGTGGTCTCTATCCCGAGTGGGTGGCTGGAGTGTGGAGTCCTAGCCCATCGCACTGAAGGGTCGCAGCTCCGTAACACAGGAAATCCATGTCGAGCAAAAAGTCGTCCAGCACGTCCGCCATAATGAGGGCGTCCAGTTGTCCAGTTCTCTCGCCAGGCGCTCGCTAATGAAACTTTGCGAGAGCCCAGCATCCAGGGTAGCGGTCGCGCCTCGACCGTGACCAGGGCGCGGATATGGTGATGATCCTGCTGGATCACAGTCGTTAGTACCTCTGGGCGTTCGTCGGGGTTCCTGGATAATAGAGGCCATTGCCCGTTGTTCCGATAAAAGTCCAGCGCGGCGTATTTTTTCCCGGAGGCCGATTAGATACTCCTTTAACGGCTCCTGTGCCTACTAATAGTGTGTCAGAATGTCGAACTCCAGACGTCGCTAATATCGAGGTGGCATGAAGAAATCTAAGAATTTCCGGCGGAATTCGTATTACGATTTAGAAGATTTACAAGGTCGATTCGTAGGGAGATACCACGCCAAAGACATGAGGCAATAAGCTACCTGCCTCAAGCTTGGTATCAGCCTTGGGAGTCTGGCTGCCTGGTCTGGGTCTGACTACCATGAGGTACAGCCAACTTATTATGCGTGGTGAGGTTCCCCACGACTTACCAGCAATTTCTACACGTGAAAAGTGCTCTGGTGCACTTATCAATTGTGTTATCGACATGAGTTTTGAAGCTAAGTTAGGAGTCGAGGTTTATTCCAAGATATTTATCTTCTTTGCTGGCCTCTATGCGACATTCTGACAGGGTTATTGGCTTCATTCTCTGTAGCTTGTACCCATTTGTGAAAGGGACAATAACACTTTTGCTAGGATTTAGGCTCAGGCCTACTTCCTTGCCCCATTCGCTGGTCATATTGAGGCCCAGTTGTATGATATCGCAGAGTGTTTCCTCATATTTACCTCTGGCTATAATGACAATATCGTCAGCATAGCCTTGGCAAAGTATACCCCTGCGGGTCAGTCTGTCCAGCAACTCGTCTACCAGCAAGCTCCACAGGAGAGGCGAGAGGACACCCCCTTGGGGGCAACCCCTTGTGGTAGATACTGTGGACGACTGTCCTCCTATAGTGGCCATGGCTCGCCTAGATACCAGTAGTGATTTGATCCATCTGCTGGTTGTCGCATCTAGTCCTCTTCTTGCCAGGGATGCGTTGACAGCCTAATGGGAGGTATTGTCGAAAGCAACCTGTATGTCTAAGAAGGCACATAACGCCACTTCCTTATGCGTCAGTGAATCCTCAATAAGGCTTTTCAGGTGATATATGGTTATAGGGATATCAGTTCATCTGCCAGCCCTGTAGGCATGCTGCGTCCGTTGGAGCGGATGCTCTACAAGCAGAGTGCTTCTAATGCTGACATCCACTAGCTTTTCCAACGTTTTTAGCAAAAACGATGTCAAGCTGATGGGTCTGAACGACTTCGGATCAGTGATGTCTTTCTTTCCAGCTTTCGGAATGAAGACCACTTTTGCTATACTCCAGGCAGTAGGTATGTGTCCTAAAGCTAGGCTGCTGATCAGGATTGAAGCAGGAATTGGCTGAAAGCCATCTGGACCTGGAGATTTGTACGGCTGGAATGTACCAATTGCCCATCTTAAACTCTCCGTTTTTACTATTGATTTTGCTTTGGCCCAATCGGTAGCACGCAGTCTACTTTGTGCCGTTACTGGGATATTCCCATCCGTTTGAAGCGTGCTTTCCGGAAAGTGATGCGCCAGTAGGCATTGAGGAGGCATTGAACCCTTCCCAGTTCGTATTCCTGGGGTTGCGCCTACGCTCCCTACATTCTAGATTTAGCCCTATGTTCAAACGAATAATTCTGTGATCTGACATTGACTCCTCAGGAGATACGTGCCAGTCGCTTATATGCGAAGCCACTGATCTGCTGGAAAGTGTAATGTCCAGAACCTCAGATCTTACCCTGGTAACAAATGTCGGAACATTGCCGACATTTAGAATTTCTAGATTATTATTCAAGATAAATTCTAAGAAAGACTCACCTCTTTGATTTACGTCGCTGCTGCCCCATATCACGTGATGTGCATTTGCATCACATCCGATGATGATGGGTGAGTGTGTCCTCTTTCAGTATTCTGCCAGTGCAGTGATTTTGGGCGATGGGCACGCCTCGTCACCGGCAAAGTATACCGATGCCACCACAGTCTTCTTGGCTGCTCCCACATCTTCTACCACGATCGGTACACAGTCCCGAGTGAGAAATTCTGTAAGTATATAATAATTCATACTTCTACATGCCAGGATACAGGCTCTAGGGCTAGAGGCCCGTTGATCCCAAATTACCTTGGCGTTCTTCACGTACAGTCCTTTTATTCCCTGGTTATACCAGGGTTCCTGTACCAGGGCTGGCCCAAGATGTTGTTTGATGAACATCCTTGCCAGCACAGCCGAGGCACCACCCTCATTCTTCCTTGATATGAGACGCCAGTTCTCAGTGTCCAAGTCATTTTGTTTCTTGATCAATTCCATGATCCATTTTGTTGTCTTGTCTCCTGTCCTGGGGCAGAATATGGTGATGTTGTGTAACGATGGCAAGTCGTCGCCCATCCTTACCTCCAGGGAGACACCGCTCTACTTACTGAGGCTGGGGACTGATATTTGCAGCCACTCAGCAGTGGTTGCGTTGCGGCAATACACTATCAGGTGACCCACCCTGAAGTGGATTCCTCCAAACTTGATTGGAGAATCCCAACCGGAGAGGACTATTTCTTCCAGTAGTGCGTCCTCGAGCTGTGAGAGGTTCTCACTGCTGAGGACGACTTTGGGGTACCCCTCTGGTACGACCGCAACTTCAATGGTCCCAGTTACGTCCGCATATGATGGCTTGCGTACCTCAGTTGCCTTTGCAGCCCTTGAGGTACTTGGGCCATCGAAAGGAGCAGTCGGTGGGCTGCTCTTCTCCACCTTCTGCCTTCCGCCTTCTCTGTCGGAGGCGTCAAGGTGGAGTTTGCCCTGTTCGAAACAGAGTGGGGCCTTCCCTCTAGCGGCTGCGGGTGGGGCCTTCCCCCCAAATGACCGAGGGGCGCTGCCGTGTATCATACGGCTTGATTCGCGAGAAGATAGATGCGTCATAGAAAAGGGAACAGAGACGAGGAAATGAACATAATGTAATAAATAATAATAAATAATGTAACTAAATAATAATAATATAATTCTAATAAATATTAGTGCTAGTAGGATCTAATTATGTACTAAAAAAGTTAAAATTGATTGCTTTAAGAGCGGCAGAGAGTCAAGATTACAGATAATAGGATAAAGTCTATTATAGTCAGAACATAATACTCTGTAAGGATCATGCAACTCATAGTTAGATCTACAATGATTTAAAATAAGTGGTATATAGTTTCTATTGAATCTACTTGGAACCGAGAAGTTAAGCCGACTAATCAAGTCGTGACTCTCAACATCACCACGATACAAATAAAGACGGTTCCAAGCATAGTTCCACGGTTAGCTAGGGAAGGTAATTTATTAAAGGTAGTCTACTGGAATAAGGAGGTAATATACGGTTTGCATCCCAACTTAGGCGCCGCAAGGCAAACAGTAAAAAGTTTTTTTGGACCGATTCAATACGGTCCGAGTGGACTACGTATTGTGGACTACAAACAGGTGATCCATACTCAAGAATCAGACGGACTAACGAAATAAACAAGTTATGTAAGGATCATAAAATTCCTTATACCACCTTTTTATAAAACCAAGCACACCCCTAGCCTTATTGACAATAGTCGAAATATGGTCAGAAAATTTTTGTTTAGGGTCCAGAAGAACACCAAGATTATCAACCAGTGTTATTCTGTCCAAAGGGCACCCACTTAGAGTGTAAGTCTTGCGTGATGGGTTGACACGACAAAAGGTCATAACTTTACACTTGGAGCCATTTAAGTTTAATATGTTATCACGGCACCATATTTGAAAGCTATCTAGATCGGATCGTAAGTCCAAATGGCGCGAAATGTCCTTGTGCTGGAGGCATAATCTGACATCGTCTGCGTAAATAAGTACACGCGAATGTTTAATTACTAAGGGGGGGTCGTTAATGAATAAGGTAAAAAGAAGGGGACCAAGGTGGCTCCCTTGTGGGACACCGTATGTGACTCGGAGAATACAAGACAGAGAATTTAAGAGGACTTTTTGCGTCCTGCCATTCAGATAGCTTGAATTCCAATTTAGAAGATCAACAGGGAAACCTAATAGATCAAGTTTCCTTACTAGAAGGTTATGATTAACAGAGTCAAATGCTTTACTAAAGTCAGTGTAGATGACATCTGTTTGAAGATTATTTTTGAAGCCCTGTATTACGAAAGAAGTTATCTCCACGAGGTTAGTGGTTGTAGATCTGCCTTTCATAAAACCGTGCTGACACGGTGATAAGATTGATCTACAAAGGAGCTGCAAATGAGGAGTGATAACACTTTCAAAACGTTTTGGGATAGCCGACAATTTAGAGATTCCTCTGTAATTGCTTGCATCCAGTTTGCTACTTTTTTTATGAAAAGAAATCACAAAGGACCATATACGAGGAAACTGTGAAGATTCCAGAGATAAACAGTAAACAGTTTAATAAAATTGAAAAATGTGAATTTACTTTTAATACCGTACCTATGTCGATTGCCACCTCGAAAGTAGGATGATATGGATCTTCAGGTACCCTGGACAGAAACACACTTTCTGAACTTGTTACAAAACATAGATCCGATAATCAACCAAGAGAATTTCGAAGCCGTCAATAAATTCATGTTGTGCTAAAGGGAGAAGGATATTCGAATTTTCTTCTGGGGACCACGTTGTGCAAGGTATATTAAAATCACCTAGAACTCCCAATTGGTCCCTGTCAGACAGTTTATTTAAGATGGATTGGATAGCGGACAGATGATTCTGATATTCTGAGAATTCAGCAGACGGTGGAATATACGAGCGCGTAGTGTAAACTGATCTGTCGGAAAATGACCGCTTTACGCATAAGAATTCAGAGTTACGGGACTCGTCAAAAAGTAACTCCTCCGACGCGAGGGTAGATCTAACCGCAATTAAGACTCCACCTCCCCGTCTGGAGGGACGGTCCTATATATATATATATAGGACCTATATATATATATATAGGACCTATATATATATATATAGGACCTATATATATATATATATATATATATATATATATATATATATATATATATATATATATAGTGTACATACCTGGGAAGAATTCGGAGTTAAGTAGTCCGGCTTTAACCAAGTCTCTGTAAACACTATTGTAACAATATACTGTAAACTATATTGCAAAGGAAAGGCTATCACAATACAATTTGGTTCTAGCATTTTGATAGGAAATAGTAAGATTCGTTGTTAGTTTTTTGAAGAAGAGGAAGAAGATGAAGAGGCGGATGGTGCAGTGGTCTGGCCACGTGAGGGAAGTTTAATTCCCACGGGCTCATTTTTCCTATTTTTGATACTATCCGGCCAAAAATCACCCGAACATATGGTCGAAAAAAGCTCGTTTGGGACAGTTATCTTGAAAGATAATATGTCTCTAGCGTAAGAGAAATTAAATTTTAGCACTTTTATATTATCGGCTTTTGTTTTGTCTTGTATATAAGACTACACATCAGATGATGTTTGATCAGGGGAAAGCCGAGAAACGAAAATTTGTTTCTTTAGTGGAACCACCCCGACTTGAACCAACTTGTGCCAGTAGTCCGGACTCAATGTTCCCTTGTGGTGGTAAGCTAATCGGGACAGGTAGAATCACTGGTTGAGAGACCAGTGCAGACAAATCGGAATCTTTAGCAATCCCAGGGTTGGCTCCCTCCACAGCGGATTGATCGGATTGCTCCGAATCTTTTTTAGCTGCCGATCTTAACAACATATCCGGATTTGTTGCGATTGACAGCTGATCAGTTGTGGAGTCCTGTTGATCAAATGCCCGTCGTTGCGGGGTTATGCGCTTTTTTGCGCTTTGGAGATTCATCTAATAGCTTTAAGCCATTAAACTGTGAATTAAGCGCGGAAAGAAGATCATCAGCTCGACGAAAACTATCTCTAGCTATGCCAAAACTGTTCAGTTCTTTCAAGTCACCTTTAGTTTGGCGCATAAACGATTTCATTTCGTTCGCAACCACAAGGCAAGCATCACAACAGTAATTTAGATTTTTACCCTTTGCTAGGTCATCGCTTGTTCGGCCATTAAAGTCAGCGCACTTAGTATGCACCATTCTATCAGCCAACAAATCATTTTTGGCCGCTCAGGTTTTATAACCTGGCAGCAATTTTTATAAAAGCAGACAACATTTACTGTTTCCATATTTGTCTAAAATCAGATCACTGAAAAGAACCGCACTAGAGCAGTCTGCACGCTTAGAAATTTTAGATTTTGTGTGGGGGAGCAAAAGAGCGAAAGAGAGTGAGAGCGGGAGAGTAAGTGCACAACGCACAAAGAGAGAGTAAACAAAACACAACGACGAAAAATGCAAAAGACTTTGTATATTTGTTTAAACTACTGCACAAGTCATAAAGAATCTCTCGCGAAGCGAACGTATCTTTAATAAGTATGTTTACAATATTTGATACTAAAGGATAATTATTAAAAACCTCGGCTGGTTTGACAAATACAAAATAAAAATCGGAGCTAAAAAAAAAATACAACCGTTCGCTTTGAAGTATGAATCTTGGCCAGAGACAAAGCTTCCGCAGGTGAAAGCCAAGGACTCTAGCAGACCGGAATGGTGGAATTGGTTTTCAAGGGCAAATTTTTCTCTGCTATTTGTCTTTGCCATTTACAGGTTGATACCGCTTCTTTCTTTGTTTCTTTTTGGTCGGTTTAATTTTTGGCTGCTGGCCGTGCACACGCACATATGTCCGAAAAGAAATGTTTGTTTATGTTTAATTGATTATTGGAGGTAAAAAATTGTCCCTCCCCTCCAGAATTATTTCATTTAAATTAAGTATTTATTTTAAGGGAAATCGAAAGCTGTAAATGGAAATATTATTATTGGCGGTCTGAATTATATTAAGTCTCAATAAACACGTATGATAGCTGTAAGAAATTTTATTTTATTTATTGTTTTGAAAAACTAACTTGTTTGCCTATGATTAGGAGGTATTCCGTGTGTAGAGGCGATTGAATTTGGTTATCGCAAATAGAGTGTGTTTCAGCTGATCGTGATTTCCGCCGATGGCCTACACCTCGGCTTGAGTTTCCGATTTACTTTTTTCTAACAAAATAGTCAATGAGTCAAGTCGTGGAAAGTACGTGTGGGAAAAAAATCAGAACTCACGGATACTCTCACTCAAATTTCGAATCAATCGACTGTTGGCCACAAATGTGGTCCAGTTGCACGCAGGCTTTCGTAGCCAGGCTAAGACGATTGTGGAATCTGTCCAGCAGGGGATATCTGAACTGGCGGAGGGCATGTGCGGAAGGATTGCTGTCACCATTTCGGTTAACAGCACGGCACCACAGAGCTCTAGCCGAGGAAGGGAGACGGTTTTTACCGGGGCCACTCGTGTTTTGGCTGTAAGCAGGCGAGTCAGGATCTGTTGCCCCATCTCGACGCGTATGTATATAGCCGCCCCATAGGCTCTCTGAGACGCGTCACAGAGAGCCTATGGGGCTCTATGATTACCTCAGGCTGGTACCAGATCCATCTCGGAACGCGGATCTGGTTGAGGTCGGAATACTCGTCTAAAAACGATTGCCACCGCTGACACATTTCAGTGGGAAGCTTATCGTCCCAGCCTAAGTTTTGCAACCAAATCTCCTGCATGAACATTTTTAAACGGATTATGAACGGCGCGAGCCACCCGGCATGATCGAACAACCTAGCGATTTGGGACAAAACTTCTCGCTTTGTATAAGAGGGTTCCACAACTATGTCTGGGGGAACGAAATAGAATTCGTCGGACTTTGCCCTCCACCGAATACCGAGCGTCTTGGCCCTGCTTTCGGCATCGATGTCGAGGAACTCGCTATGAAGGAGGTGTTCGGCCGGGACGTCTTTAAGGACGCTTTTGTTGTTCGAGGTCCACTTCCTTAGCGGAAACCCGGAGGCACTTAGGGCTGCTTGCAACTCTCGAATTGAACTTTGGGCTTCGTTTACGGAATTCGCCCCTGCCAGCACGTCGTCGACGTACATGTGCTGCTGGATGATGCGGCTGGCATTTGGAAATGGCACTTGGATATCCTCTGCCAGCTGTTGCAAGACTCGAATGGCGAGGAAGGGGGCGCAGTTGACCCAGAAGGTAACTGTTTTTGCTTTCGGGCTTAACTACCGCGTGATGAGGAAGATGATACGAGGGAGAATTGTGAGTCGGCGGAACTTCTTTCATATGACCCAGATCCAGGTACTCCTGGATCACGCTGTCATATTGCTCTTTTAAGGGAAAGTCTCTTTTTAAACGATTTTCGTTTCTAAGAAACTGAACTAGCGCAATGGACCTTGAATATCCTAAATCGGATCCGGTATTCTCGGGATCCCGGAACGGGAGCGTCACCACGTACCTCCCGCTTGTGTCTTTTGTTGTTGTTTGGAGGAAGTTCCTTTCACAATAGGAGTCCGACTCTTTTACCATCTTTACTGGTAGATCCTCCACCTCCCAGAACTTGCTAAGAAGCGTGTCGAGCGAATCAGGGTCGCCTATTTCGTGCACCTGGGTCGTGAAGGATGCGACCCGTTTCGGCTTACCCTTGGAAATCGGCCCCGTTAGCACCCACCCGAAAATAGTTTATTGGCCCAGGAGCGAGCCGCAAATATTTTGTCGGGTGCCATCCATCATTATGGTTGGTAGAATGTCAGCCCCGATCAGTACATCAATTTGAGAGCTCTCAAAAAAGGTAGGATCTGCCCAGCGGAGTGCGGGCAGGTCCTTCAAAGAATTCCGAGGGATCGGATAGGAGGGCAGTTTGCCTGAGAGCTCCGGAAGGACGTACGCTTCAGTGTCTAACTGTAGACCTGGCTTAGTAGGAGAGCGAATCCCGAAGTGACACAGCTTCGAGGATTTCGCGGAGACCGAATGATTTAACCCGGAGACTTGGGTCTGGGTGTTGCGGAATGGCAACTTGATGAGGTTGAACAGGCGTTCTGAAATAAACGTCGCCTCGGATCCCGAGTCGATTAAGGCTCGGGCACGGTAGTTCGTCCCCAAATGGCACACGTCAATCATCGCTGTGCTCAGTAGGACGGCTGAAGTGCCTGACGCGAAAAAAGTTTGCACCGCTGAGGTGCTTGCCGATGCATTTCTGCTAGAGGGTCTCGGAAGTTGCTGTGTAAGGGGCGAGGTTGAGGAACTCGCATTTTCGGAATTTGGGGGGCTGCGATGCAGCAGCGTATGGTGCCTGCCCTTACATGTAAAGCAGCTGTGTGTGCTTGTGCAGTCACGTAGCTGGTGACCTCTGGCAAAACAATTCAGACATAGCTGCTTCTTTTTTATATACCCGGAGCGCGAGTCAACAGACATTTGAAGAAAACGCAGGCACAATCTTACAGGATGGTTCTCCTTATAACATAAGTCACACCCTTTCTGTTTGGTGCTGACCTTTGTCTCGAAGGATTGAAGCCTTTTTGGAACTGCCTGAGTCGGTTTCATATCTTCGATGGCTTCCAATGTCCGATACCTTTCGCTCAGGAAGGCATTCATTTCTTCCCAAGCTGGGATCTCGGATTTGGCAGTTAGCGACTGTTCTCATAAGGACAGCGTCTGCTTGGGCAGTTTGCTCGCGCAAAGGAAAACCAAGATACAATCCCAGTTTTCTGTGGATACCTGGGAATGCGCTAGTGCTATTAAACACCCCTGAATCCTGGATTGTAGCTCTTTTAGAGCATGACCAGATTCTTGCGAAATTGAGCTCAAGTTAAAAAGAAGCTTGAGCTGGCTGTTTACTAAAAGTCGCTTATTTTGGAACCGATCTTGCAGCGCCTCCCACGCCGAAGCAAAACCATCATTCGTGAGAGGACATTTCGCCACGATGGCTTTTGCTTCGCCACTTGTTTTCGTAAGGAGATGGAATAGCTTCTCGACCGGAGTCAACCTGGGGTTGTTTACGTAAATTGCCGTGAATAGGTCCCGGAAAGTGGGCCATCGGAGATAGTCGCCATCGAAGACTTCCGTGTCGCATGGAGGTAAGCGGCAGCCGGACGAATTTAGCGGCTGAGAGGGTGCTTGCGCGACTTGAGGCGTTGCTCTGTCGATTGTTTCGCCAATTTGTGCTGCACATGACTCGTATACTGAGTAGCAGTAGTCATATTTGGCCTGGAGAATAGGCACTGTGTCGAGGGATCCTTCTTGGGCCATTAGGTCAGAGCATGTTTCGTACTCTCTTTCCACTTTGTCCCATAAGGCTCGCACCTGTTGCAGACGGACTTGTAACGTGTGTAGGGACGGAGAGGCTTGATCAGGAGTGTTGATCTTCGCTTCGAAAAGGCTTACGCGATCGCTGACGGCGATGAATTTATGCAACGCTGCGTTTGCGGGCGTTGGCTGCTCAGAGGATGCCATTTTCCTTGTGGTAGAGCGTGTGACGCGGAGGAAATCAGTCCCGACAACGGAGGGACTCTCGGATTTTCTCGATAGAGAAGACTCACTAGACGCTCGCGTCACTGGTCGGGAAATGACCAACCTAGGAGTTGTCTTCGAACTGGTCGATGGCAAAACCTTTGCTTTCGGAGTGGGAGTCGCGGTTTTGACCCTGGGACTAACGGACTTGGGTGCTGGCTTACCGCGAGTGGACAGCGGAGATTGCGGGTTGAACTTTTGTTCTTTTCCAGGTGCGGGTTTCTTTTTCTTGTCTCCCTCTAGGGGCATGCTCAGCTATGCCCTAAGGGAAGGAAGTCAAGAAGGCCTGCACGCCGCAAAAAAAATGTGGAATTAAAAAAAGAACCAGACACAGAGGGCACCCAAATCTGGATGGACAAAGGATCGTCGGAATTCGGGAGAAAGTTGCAATTGGGATCTGGAAATTGGAGCACGAAAGAAACAAAAATCCCAATCTTTGTGAAATAAGGCCCAATAGATTTTCAATCAACTGGAAAAAAGCTTAAATGAAGCACAATAGTTTTTTTTTTTTTTTTATTACTTTGCTTTTTATTTATTGAATCTTCTTGTATAAGAACTAACAATATGTTTAAAAATCTTAACTATAACAAGTATTTTTTGAACAGTTGTATTATTTTTCCAACTGTTCTATGATTAAACGACCCTAATAATTTATTCGCTGGGTTGGTAGGTCCTTTCGCCGGAGACGGGAACGGCTGCTGAGCTGGATTAGACCTCGCGCTAGGTGGTTGGGGTGCGTGTAAAGCTTGCTATGGTATTTTTCCTTAAGTTCCGTGATTGCGTTGGTAACTGATGGGATATTTAAGTCTCTTTGGATGTTTTCACTCCGAACGTACTACGGTGCCCCAGTGATGGTTCTCAGGATCTTTGATTGTGCTCGCTGTATGATGTCAATATTGCTGTTGCTGGCATTGCCCCATAACTGTGAGCCATAGGTCCAGATAGGTTTCAATATAGAATTGTAGAGCAAGACCTTGTGGTCTAGGCTGAGCGGAGAACCAGAGTTGATGAGCCAGTGTAAGTTGTTGGCTTTGAGTTTAAGCTGGGTTTTTTGGCTTCAATGTGCCTGCGCCATGTGAGTCTTCTGTCAAGGTGTACTCCTAGGTACGCTACCTCATCTGCTTTCGGGAGTGGTATGTTGTTCAACAAGAGCGGAGGACTGTCTTGTCTGTTTAGCGTAAACGTCACGTGCTTGCATTTTTGCTCGTTTACTTTTATTCGCCAGTCAGAGAGCCACTTCTCAATGTCGATGAGGTACAGTGCCAACTGTTCTGTAGCTTGGATAGGGGACCTTGAACGGCTAAGGATAGCTGTATCGTCGGCAAATGTGGATACTGTTAAGCGACTATTTGTAGGGATGTCGGCTGTATAGATAAGGTATAAGGTTGGCCCAAGAACGCTGCCTTGGGGGACTCCAGCCTCAATTGTATGATCAGTGGAAGTGGCAGTGTTGCACCGCACTGTAAACTTTCTGTCATAGAGGTAAGACTTTAGAAGTTTGTGTGTGCTTTCGGGTAGGGATGTTTTAATTTTAAACATTAGGCCGTCGAGCCAGACTCTGTCGAATGCTTGGGATACGTCTAAAAATACTGCTGTGCAGTATTCGCGATATTCAAATGCAGTTCTTATTTCCGTTGTAATACGATTCACCTGTTCAATGGTTCCATGGCTTTCGCGAAATCCAAATTGGTGGGCTGGGATTATGTTGTGGTGTATCAGATGTTGATTAAGTCGGATCAGCAGGCATTTTTCGAATAGTTTCGAAATACATGAGAGTAGACTTATTGGTCTGAAAGATGAAGCGACTGTGTGGTTCTTACCAGGTTTTGGAATCATTATGATAATCGACCTCTTCCATCGTTGTGGGAAGTAACCAAGTTTGGTGATGGCATTAAAGAGCTTGGTTATGTAGCGAACTGCAGAATGTGGCAGCTGGATGATCATTTCCGGTGTTATAAGGTCGCAGCCGGGGGATTTTTTCGGGCTGAGATTGTCTTTGATTATTTTAGTTACTTCTTTAGGACGAAACACAATTGGGGTGCGTTGCTGGTGGCGGTTTGCGGGATAGGACGGTAGTGCGAATGTGCTAGTAGCCTGGTTTGGCGTGAACACATTTTGTAGGTGAGCGGCAAATGTGGTGGCTCTGTCTTCATCACTACGGGCCCAACCACCTGAGGAATTCCTTATCGGCAAAACGGTTTCAGTCGGTGGGCGAAGAGTTGAGTGGGCTCGCCACAGTGACTTTTGTTTTGTGCCTGTTGGTGTGAGTTTCTCTATGTATCGGCGCTGATCGTCGTCCTCTTCTTGTTTCAGAGCGTTGGCCAGTTTCCGTGTGGCTACTTTTAGCTTTTGTTTTGCAGTTGGGGATCTGGAAGATTGCCATTCTCTGCGTAAGCGTCGTTTTACGTGGACGAGTTGCTCGATTTGTACGTTGGTCTTTTTTGAATTAATTGTATTAAGTAAGTAAGAGCTGCTGCAGTAAGGATGGATTGCAATGCACACGTGCAGCTCTCTATATCAGATTCAGTATTAAGTTTTGGGCTTAGCTCAATATGTGAACTTATATATTTTTTATACGGCCGCTAGTGTAAGAAGAGTGTTGTCATCCAGCTGAATGTTGATAGATGTGGCCTGAAGATTATTTTCCGCAAATTCTTTGTAAAGGTGGTGCTTCATACGGTTCCTTATGAGTATGGCGGTGCCACCGTGTGCTTTTCCATCGGGATGATTTGTACCGTAGAAATGATAGTCTCTTATTTGAAAATTGTATTTGCTTGTGAGATGAGTTTCCGAAAGAAGCATTACGTCGATATGCTTCTCATGTAGGAATTGAGCTAGCTCAAGTTTGCGCTGTGAAACGCCATTGGCGTTCCACGTAGCTATGCGTAAGGTAGCCATTATTTATTTCATTGTTGGGCTACAAGCATTTGTATCAAAAGGTTTTGATTACGCATCATGTCTTGAATGGTGGTCTTCATAAATGTCATAAATTCCATCATGCTCTGTTGTAAGGCTTGCATCATAGCTTCAGTTTTTGTTTCCTGCTGCGCAGCTGGGTTATAGTTTTGTTGTGTGTCTAATTTTGTGTGCACTTCATGTGGAGTACGGGAATTTTGGGTTGGAGGCGTCATACCTGATTTTAAAACGTTTGCAAATGTTGTCTTGTTAGTGTTGGATGTAGGCCAGGGAGCGAAACTTGCTGCTTTCGAGAACATTACTTCAGGATTTGTCTCTGATGGTATCAGCGTAGCTGTTCCTTGGTGTGCCCGCGCCGTGTTCATTCTTTTGTGAAGACGGATTTTCAGCTCTTTGTAGATTGGACAGCCTCTGTAGTTTGCTGTGTGATTGCCCCCACAGTTATTGCATTTTTTCTCGCATGCATTTTTTTTGTTAGTTTGACACTGTTTGGAGTCGTGGAGATCTCCACAGACTACGCACACCGGGCGAAGTGTACAATACGACCTCGTACATTGTACAGGAGCGTTACGTTTGTGCGGCTCTTCTACCGTGATCCTACGGTGCAGGAGGAGCTGGAGTTTGTAAATTGGGTGGACCTCGTTTTTCTAGGAGCCTTGTTTTCTGGTTCAAGCTCAATCTTGAAGAGTGGTTGGGGCTGCCTGTTTCTGTTTTTGATATTGAACACGCTTTTGGCGTAAAATCCCTTTCCTTTAGCGCCTCAGTTATCTCTTCGGGCGTAACATCAGACTCAATGCCCTTCAGGACTACTTGCAGGCCCTTGCTGCTTTTAAGCTGGTAAGTGTAGAAGCCTATTTTTTGTGCGGTAAAATAGTTTGTGACTTTTCTGTAGTTGTCCTCCGTTTTCGTCTGAAGTTTGATTTCATTGATAGTACCTCTTACGAGGGGAATTATATGAAAGCTATCTTTTCCAATAAGGCCAATCAAAGTATTTACAAAACCGCTTGTGCTCTTCTCGCGGATGTATATTGGCGGAGGTTTTGTTTTCTTCGGTTCGATATCAACGGATCCCAGCGGCACGTCCTCAGCGGTATCTACCAGCAAGGCAAATCTGTTGGTATTTGCAGGGGCTACATTTTTGATCAAGGTAGAGTTGTCGCGTGTATTTTTCGGCTTGTTTTCCAAATCTGAATTTTTCGGGCTGAGCTTTCGCTTTATTGTAATGTAGCGATCCATTCCAGTCTGCCAGGTCGACCCAGCTTTTTTGTTTACGTTTTCGTTTTGTTTTGCTGGTAGTGCACAATATAGCTAAAATTCAGTGTGAAAAAAAAATAGCTAGGAGGATTCACAAAAAAAAACCAACAGCTAGAGTGAAGTCCACAAGAAGATATAGCTATATTGGTGGTCTAGAAAAACAATAGCTCAAATTTATATAAAAAAAAACTATGAATTGAAATTTCTGGAAAAATAGCTAAAGAAAATAGCTACCAGCTGGAGTCTGGATAATAGCCAAGGATTTATAAAAAATCGCTACCGACTGGAAATCCCGAAAAAACAAAAAAAAATAGCTAATATATATAAAATAGCTAGAAATAGCTATAAAATAGCTAGCTAATAGCTAGCTATAGCTAGAAAATCCAAGTTTAAATTTATAAAAAAATAGCTACCGGATTTAGGACCACAACGAAATAATCGCGACAATTTTATTATTTTAATTTAGGAACCAGAAATAGGAGCCAGAAATAGCTTGTAAAAAATTATTATTTGGCTAAATAATTATTAAATAATCGATTCAGTTTTTTTAATTTTTTTTTTTTTAATTTTGTCGTCGGACTTGTTTATTTTATTTTATGTTTCGATTCTAGGGTATTCTCTCGTCGCTATGCGCCGGTTTCTGTCAGGGCAATAAAGAACAAAGAGGAGACGAAAGAACTTGCACTTGGCAAGTCTATGTAAGTCGCGACTGTGTGTTTGTGAATATGTATGTATTATTTGGAGTTTAGACATAAAATTTGTTCTTAATATTATTTATTATTGTTCGGAAATTAATTTGGAAATTTACGGAAAAACATTGATGGAAAATAAAACGCCTTTTCCGCGTCGGCACTTGGGAAACAGGCAATGTAAACTTTGGTACACTTTGGTTAAAGGGAATGCAGATAATCTGCGCAATGTATGTCGCTAATATGTGTAATGTATATGGAGATGTATGCGTATATTTATGTGTATGTAAAATTTTGAATTAATTTTAGTTGAATTTGTGGTTTGTATATTTTAATGAGGCAAAAAAACAGCAGTTTAGCAACGGACGATAATAGTGAATTTTGGACAGTGTATATATATATATATATATATATGCGCTTGGATACCAGCGGATCACCGTGAGACGAATTAGGGGGCCGGTATTGGCAAAGTGCTTGTTTATGCACTTAGAAAAAAGAAGTAAACACGGTGGCTGGGCGCATGTACTTATATATTTTCACTTTTCACTTGATACGGGTGGACGGAAAGAATGAACGCCGTTGGAAAAACGAAAATGGCGACCACGGAATAGGATTTAAAGCCGTACTTATCTTGATTTTTCCGCAAGGAGCGCTGGCAGGATCAGGATTTATCCGGCTCGAAGGACCATGTACTGTAGAGGGCGGAAATGTTTGTTGGTAGGCTGCTTCCTTCAGAAATTAAAACGCCCGGGGTCGACTTCAACCTTTCGCACTTTATTGTAAATTAAGACTACCTTAACACTAACAGTGGAAATACCGCGGGACCGCGGAGTGGTGAATACCTTGCGGGAAGGGAGGAGAGCGAGAGGAGAGAAGGAGAGCGCGAGCAGCGGTGCTTGCGAGCCGTGGAGGAGCTTCGAGTACAAGCATTGGCCGCTTACACTGCCGCTCAACTGTTTGCGCCCTTCTGGCGTGAACACTATTCTTCTAAAATAAGATAGAGTTTCCCCTAGGTTGGAATATTCGTGCAGAGGAAGAGTTCACGGTCCAAGACTTCACTAAAATACCTATTGGTTTTGTTTTGAAATTTAGCCTAACAAATGGAATATCTTCTTTTAAGAAAACACCTTCTACGTCTTCTTGAGAATTTTAAGCTGAAATAATAGACAGCCCTATGAAAAAAGAACATCAAGCCAAGAGTTCAGTTTTATTATCTTTACTTGCACCTTATCGTTGATATTTTGATATATATAAAATTTGTTTTATTTTTCTCTCTATTTTGAAACATGCAATTTTTCTGAAGTATGATTAGACAGATCACCAACTAGGAAACTAAAAGAAGTGTTTCAAGCTGTGTTTGTACATTATGTGCAGCCGAGATCAGCACACCAGACTTGTACTTAAAAAAATGTCAGCTTGAATTTCACAGGGAATGCTTTGGGAATCATTTTAAAAAAAGTGAGATATGTCCGATCTGCAAACTAACCTGTAGGCCTCCAGCTGAACCAACCGAAAGGTAGGTCGAGAAACTTGTAGCAAAGCTAAAAATCTTCCACCCGCTACAGTAGACGGGGGCCCTTCGACATCAGCTCGCGGGGCTAACACCAATGAAACTAATTCAAGCACTGTAAGTGCTAATGCGGTACCTTTGTTAGCCATGGAGCGTAGTCTTCTAGAAACGTTGTCAGAGAAGATGACAGATTTAATACAAAATGCTATCACCGCAAGCATGCAGCGAGTAATGTCCACTCCGAGTCCGGCGGTAGTCGTTACAGCCAGTGAAATGTCCGCTGATCAACCAAACGGCTAACACCAATGAAACTAATTCAAGCACTGTAAGTGCTAATGCGGTAGCTTTGTTTGTTGTCAGAGAAGATGACAGATTTGGTACAAAATGCTATCACCGCAAGCATGCAGCGAGTAATGTCCACTCCGAGTCCGGCGGTAGTCGTTACAGCCAGTGAAATGTCCGCCGATCAACCAAGTGCCTATGAGAGGCAGTATTTAACAACGCCAAATCCAATTCCTTCTCCACGAAGCGCTACTTCCGATTTGTTTGATCGGCCGGATAAAGTCGTCCACATACTAAATGGTTGGAAAATGAAATATTCCGGATTTGGAGTGTCAGTGGACAATTTTATATAGAGTCGAAGCTCTCACGTGGAGTTATGCCATCCAGGTGTGGGGAACTGCCGCCAAATCCCAGCTTAATAGGCTCCGTGTGGTCCAGTCAAGAGCTGCACGTCACGCATCTGGGCTCCCCTGGTACGTGACGAACATAGTCATCGAAAGAGATCTGAAAGTTACCCTTCTTGGGGATCAGATTAATTTCCACAGCAGCCGTTAAGCCGACAGGCTTATGGCCCACCCGAACCGACTAGCAACTATCCTAGCTGATCCCATCTCTCTCTGAAGAGATCTCCTTACACGGAGGATAACATAACATATTACATTTTCTTTTGTACTTTATAATTAAGATACCACTTGGTCTCATTTATCTTTATCACACATTAGGTTAAGTTCAGAGGAATTACTGAACGATTCCTTTTGAAATCTTAATAAATAGAATTAGTTACTCCAAAAAAAAAAAAAAAAAAAAAAAAAAAAAAAAAAGGAATATAAACCTTCAAACAATGAAGGCAAGGCTAATGACTTCTATTGTCATTATCATAAAGCGAACGGTGAAATTCTGTGGGAAAGGTTTTGTACAGCTCTACGACTGTAATTTCGACAGAGTAGCGACGATGGTGACATAGAGGAGTTGATTAGGGATACTGAACAAAAACCAAATGAAATTAATAGTTTCTATGATACGGTATCCGAGTTTGTCGATCAGCTAGAGCAGCTTTGGATTGCCAACGAACTGGCCCGAGTGTTAGGAAGTCAACTTCGTCCCGAGATTCGCCACGAAAATCTGTATATCGATGTTAGAACAGTGTCGGAGTTGAGAGAAATCTGTAAGCGACGTGAGACATTTCTGGATGACGTCAAAAGATGTAGTGGCTATACCAAAGATTCACCGTTTAAACGTGAGATATCCGAGGTCTGTCAGGAGATTGAAGATAAGGTGAGGTCAACATACGGAAGTGAGAACGTCATTGACGCTTTTTCTCTAGTATGTTGGAATTGCCGAGCCGAAGGACACCGCTATCTAGAATGTCTATCCGAAAGACGCGTTATTTTGTTATGGATGTGGTGCAGCAAACATCTATAAACCAAGTTATAGAATGTGTTCAAAAAACTTCAAGGTCGGCATGTCGAAGTTGCCAGTCAAGCCGAAGACTTCGAATGCCGCACGAAATCAATTAACCATGACCGATCACTAGAGAACACCAATAACAGTGTGTTTCCCTCCCTGACGAACCAATTAAACCTGCTTATTCACTGCTTCACAGAATAATTTCGGAGTTACGGAATGTCTGCATTCCATATCTCCGGGAATCTCCTGTAATTCTTAAACGGAAATCTCGCACTTCTCGTCGATTGAAATTGTTTTGGAAGAACGTTAAAATGTTTAAAGCCAGTTTGGATTACATAAGTTCTATCCCGAGAGGACCTCGAGACCCTCGACCGTTCTTACCGATTCGCTTATTGAATCGCCTGGTTTATGGATTGTTGGATTCAGGCTCGTCGATTAGTTGTATTGGAGGAGAGTTGGTACAAGCTGCGATGGAAAACGAGAAGTTCAAGTCGTTAAGAGGAGAAGCTGCGACCGCAGACGGTAGTTCTCAAAGAATAAAAGGACTTCTAAAAATAGACGTGGAATATGGCGATGTCAAGAAGCTTTTGAAATTGTATGTAATGCCATCACTGAAACAGGACCTCTATTTGGGAATAGACTTTTGGGAATTATATAACCTTCTCCCCGCTAACTTGAAAATAGCTGAAATATTGCTGCCTGAGCCCAGCCATCAAGCCGTGGTGGATCAGCACGAATTATGCGAACGTGACAAAGCTAAGTTGGCGATCAATTTTTTTCCCTCATTTAGTCAGGAAGGGTTAGGTAAGACGAATTTAATCTCTCACTCGATTGATGTGAGAACAGCTAGGCCTGTGAAGCAACGGCATTTCCCTGTCTCCCCGCTGTCGAAAAAGTGATGTATGCCGAAATTGACAGGATGTTGCGATTAGGGGTAATAGAAGAGTCTGAGAGTGCTTGGTCTTCGCCAATCGTGATGGTAATTAAGCCAGGTAAAGTGAGGATTTGCCTTGACTGGGTCAAGGCAAGGTCAATAGTTTTACAGAGAAGGATGCATATCCGTTACCCCAAATAAACGGGATATTGAGTCGTTTGCCGAGAGCCGAGTATATATCGAGCCTGGATCTAAATGATGCATGTTGGCAGGTCCCTTTGGAACCTCAATCTCGGGTCAATACTACTTTTGCCGTCCCAGGTAAACCGTTATATCAATTTACAGTCATGCCTTTTGGGCTATGTAACGCCACAAGCACAATGTCGCGATTAATGGACAAAGTAGTGCCTGCTTCCAGTTTTGAGGGCCATTTAAATGTACTTAGGGAGTTAGCCCTGCACATAAAGCGCGCGGGCTTAACGTTAAACGTCGCTAAAAGTCACTTTTGTATGCGACGCTTTTTTGGCCACATTATGGGAGACTGAAGAGGGTGACGAGCGTCCCATCGCCTTCGTCTCAAAGAAACTGAACAAAGCTCAACGCAATTACACAGTCACAGAGCATTAATGTTTGGCCGCTATAGTAGCTCTTAAGAAGATCAGAGCTTACGTGGAAGGACTCCCATTCAAGATAAGAACCGACCATGCGTCGCTTAAGTGGTTAATGTCCAATCAATATTTAAATTCACGACTATTGCGATGGGCATTAGCTTTGCAAAGATTCAATTTTGAGATTGAACACCGTAAGGGTTCTTTAAATGTTGTCCCGGATACATTGTCTCGTGTAAACGAAGAGATTCTGGCCGCTGTGAATTTGCAAGATATTGATTTATGGATTTAGATTCAGAATTTTTCCAGTCTAGTGAGTACACGAAATAGTAGAGACCGTGAAGGAAAATACTGCAAATTTTCCTGATCTTAAAGTGGAGGACGGGTTTTTATTCAGAAAAGCCGAGCACCTGACTGAAGAACAAATGCATGACGAATACGCCTGGAAACTTGGTCGCTCTCACGATAGTCCCAAAGCAGCATTCACAAAACCTTAGAAATACGATATTATTTCTGGCCCGATCTCGTTTCTGACGTCAGGGCTTATATTAGTGCATGTGAGGTTTGTAAGAGTACTAAAGCACCAAATTTCACTCTCAGACCGCCGTTAGGAAATGCGCCTGAGTCTCAGCGAATCTTCCAGCGCTTATTCATCGATTTTCTCGGACCGTATCCTAGATCAAGGAGCGGCAACCTAGGTATCTACATTGTCCTGGAACATTTTTGAAAAGTACGTTTTCTTGAAACCAGCAAAAAAGATCGATTCTAGTGTCGTCATAAAGTATCTGGAAAACGAATTGTTCATGACGTTCGGAGTCGCCGAAGTGATACTGTCAGGAAACGGTTCTCAATTTCGAGCTAGAACGTTCCAGAAACTGATGGAGCAGTACGGCGTTAACGTTGACCGCTGTTCACTCGCCTCAGGATAATGCTTCTAACGTGTAAACCGGTCAGTAATTGCTGCAATCAGGGCATATCTCCGCCTCGACCAGAAGGATTGAGCTCGGCAGTACATTCTAGCATTGGTACCAGTCTTTATTATATGGTATTTGGGCAACACCTGACCACTTCAGGGTCGACGTACTCGTTGATTAGACGATTAAATCTTTTGGACGATCGTTCTCTGAAGTTCGACAGGCACGACCAGATGAGAATTAAGCACAACGAGAACGAGAAACGATATAATCTCCGTTCTCGTATGGTATCGTTTGTCGAAGGACATGAAGTTTATCGGCGTAATTTCAAGCAAAGCTGCTTTCAAACCGGTTATAACGCCATGTTCGGACATACGTTCGTAAAATCTCGAGTTCGTAAGATGATCGGCAACGCGTTTTACGAGCTGGAAGATCTCCAGGACGAGTTGTGGGACGTATCATGCCAAGGACATTCGGCAGAAAGGTGCCTTCAGTCGGTCTCAGCCTAGCGTGTCTTCATGAGTACCCTAGTCTGAGTGTAGCGGGGGGGTTTTGTAGAGGCGACTGAAGCAGTAAAATAATATAGTTCCCGATAAACAAACTTTAGGGAGCTTGCTGTCAGCTGTGACACACTAATTTAGGGTCATACTAGATGCAGTATTATGCAGCGGGAATATACTTGACAGGATGCAACCCTTATCAGCTGCACCCGGAAAGGTTTGGGATAATTTGGTAATCGCAAATAGAGTGAGTTTCAGCTGATCGCGATTTCCGCCGATGGCCTACACCTCGGCTTGAGTTTCCAATTTACTTTTTTCTAACAAAATAGTCGATGAGTCAAGTCGTGGAAAGTTCGTGTCGGAAAAAAATTAAACCTGCGGCCGTGAGACTTTTTTTTGTCGCTGGAAATATGTTAGAGTGAGTTTTCCTCGACATTATCGGTGCGCGGGTTAAGCTTTACGCGTGTTTTCCAGGCAAAAATTACAGGAAAAATCTACGCTTGGCGTAGCCATCGCGCAGCACCATTGCCGCCGACCCCGAGGTTCGACTGAGGCAGCCACAGGCGGGCAGAAGGAGAGAAAATAATATAGTCAGCCGTCTAGTGGAGCGCCCTTCCCATCGAGTGGCAGAAGAAGCAGCAGCAGCGGGACCGCAATTAGAAAAAAAAAATGCAACAACTAAGGAGTACCCCAAAGTGAGGTTAAAATCGTCCAGAATGCACAGTGCAAGTTCCTGATGAAGCGAACATCTGAAAATTTAAATTAAAAACCTAAATAAAAAAAAATCTAAATTATATGTAAAAATGCTAGATAAGCCTGTCTTGCAGTCGATTGATTCGAAATTTGAGTGAGAGTATCCGTGAGTTCATACATTCTTAAAGTATTCGTGGAAAATGCCACGCTTTCATTTCAGCTCATCTGCGCCGGAAGATCGATCTTTCGCCGAGGAGTGAAAATTTGTGTGAGCTTTATTTACAAAAATTTTTTATTGAAAATATTCGACGAAATACAATGAGAAAAATTTACGGGAGGTCATCATTTTAATGGTGAACAAAATTAAATTTTTTATTATACAAAAAAAAAAAAAAAAAAATTATGAAAGCTAAATAGTAAAAGTAAATAAAATTCCACGTATTTTTACAAGAAAAGAATAAATTCGAATGAACACACTGCGAATAAATTATTTGTTCTTAAGGGAGTGGCGGAAGTAGCCGATCGAATATAAAAAAGAATCTAACCGAATTTACTCGCGACCCACTCTCACATTTCTTTTTTTCTTTTTCTCTAATAATTCATTATAATAATAAAAATAATATTAATTCATGGAACAAGATTATAGAGATGAAAACTGCACTGGAAATTATGAAAAATGAATGCTTTGTTCCTTCTCTTAAATATATATTTAGCAACCTGTACCATTTATTTATAACGTTTCCTGAATAACGTTATAAGCCTTTTTTTCTGACCCTTTGCCTTAAGTTCCCTCGACTTACTTTAGTCAGTATTTATTTCTGTACCTATTTACTTTATTGTGTACTTATTTTTAGCTATAAATATTGTTGTTAATTATTAATCAACCATGAATACAGAAAATATGAGTTTCTAAAAACTTAAATACTGACTCGGCTGATTTTTCTCCGGACGTAGGGCACCAAAGGGGCCACTAGAGCCATACTCTTAAGGAAAGTGGTCATAGGTAGGGTAGGGTAATTTGCGAACACGATTCCACCGGTGTTTCGCAGGCGATAAATTCTCATACTAGCTCCTCTATTTTGTTGTCGTAAGCACGCTCAATTCTTGATCTTATTCATTAATGTATGTAACGAAAAGATATCTTTACAAGCAAGACCACCACACCCAACGCCATGAGCTAGAGTCGGCCTCTTTAGTTTAGTTAAACATAATAATAAATAAGAGAAAGTGGCGCCCAACGTGTTGGGCCTTCTTTCTTGGCGCATTCCTTGGATTTGGAATTTATATCTTCAATCCTTTCCTTTAAATTTTCCGTTTCAGTATCATACTTCCAAAATTGTTGTGTTCAGAATTAGTTGTGGAGTCCACGTCAAGTTAATACTACAATTTTCCTAAGTGTAGCAAACGGAAAGGTGGATTTTGTTGAGGTTTGATTTTGATTTCACAGGGAATGCTTTGGGAATCATTTTAAAAAAAGTGAGATATGTCCGATCTGCAAACTAACCTGTAGGCCTCCAGCTGAACCAACCGAAAGGTAGGTCGAGAAACTTGTAGCAAAGCTAAAAATCTTCCACCCGCTACAGTAGACGGGGGCCCTTCGACATCAGCTCGCGGGGCTAACACCAATGAAACTAATTCAAGCACTGTAAGTGCTAATGCGGTACCTTTGTTAGCCATGGAGCGTAGTCTTCTAGAAACGTTGTCAGAAAAGATGACAGATTTAATACAAAATGCTATCACCGCAAGCATGCAGCGAGTAATGTCCACTCCGAGTCCGGCGGTAGTCGTTACAGCCAGTGAAATGTCCGCTGATCAACCAAACGGCTAACACCAATGAAACTAATTCAAGCACTGTAAGTGCTAATGCGGTAGCTTTGTTAGTTGTCAGAGAAGATGACAGATTTGGTACAAAATGCTATCACCGCAAGCATGCAGCGAGTAATGTCCACTCCGAGTCCGGCGGTAGTCGTTACAGCCAGTGAAATGTCCGCCGATCAACCAAGTGCCTATGAGAGGCAGTATTTAACAACGCCAAATCCAATTCCTTCTCCACGAAGCGCTACTTCCGATTTGTTTGATCGGCCTGATAAAGTCGTCCACATACTAAATGGTTGGAAAATGAAATATTCCGGATTAGGACTGTCAGTGGACAATTTTATATAGAGTCGAAGCTCTCACAAGGCAAGCGTTGAATGGAAATTTCAACTTGTTATGTAGGAATATAAACCTTCAAACAATGAAGGCAAGGCTAATGACTTCTATTGTCATTATCATAAAGCCAACGGTGAAATTCTGTGGGAAAGGTTTTGTACAGCTCTACGACTGTAATTTCGACAGAGTTGCGACGATGGTGACATAGAGGAGTTGATTAGGGATACTGAACAAAAACCAAATGAAATTAATAGTTTCTATGATACGGTATCCGAGTTTGTCGATCAGCTAGAGCAGCTTTGGATTGCCAACGAACTGGCCCGAGTGTTAGGAAGTCACCTTCGTCCCGAGATTCGCCACGAAAATCTGTATATCGATGTTAGAACAGTGTCGGAGTTGAGAGAAATCTGTAAGCGACGTGAGACATTCCTGGATGACGTCAAAAGATGTAGTGGCTATACCAAAGATTCACCGTTTAAACGTGAGATATCCGAGGTCTGTCAGGAGATTGAAGATAAGGTGAGGTCAACATACATACATCCTACACAAAGGACACCGCTATCTAGAATGTCTATCCGAAAGACGCGTTATTTTGTTATGGATGTGGTGCAGCAAACATCTATAAACCAAGTTATAGAATGTGTTCAAAAAACTTCAAGGTCGGCATGTCGAAGTTGCCAGTCAAGCCGAAGACTTCGAATGCCGCACGAAATCAATTAACCATGACCGATCACTAGAGAACACCAATAACAGTGTGTTTCTACCCCTCCCTGACGAACCAATTAAACCTGCTTATTCACTGCTTCACAGAATAATTTCGGAGTTACGGAATGTCTGCATTCCATATCTCCGGGAATCTCCTGTAATTCTTAAACGGAAATCTCGCACTTCTCGTCGATTGAAATTGTTTTGGAAGAACGTTAAAATGTTTAAAGCCAGTTTGGATTACATAAGTTCTATCCCGAGAGGACCTCGAGACCCTCGACCGTTCTTACCGATTCGCTTATTGAATCGCCTGGTTTATGGATTGTTGGATTCAGGCTCGTCGATTAGTTGTATTGGAGGAGAGTTGGTACAAGCTGCGATGGAAAACGAGAAGTTCAAGTCGTTAAGAGGAGAAGCTGCGACCGCAGACGGTAGTTCTCAAAGAATAAAAGGACTTCTAAAAATAGACGTGGAATATGGCGATGTCAAGAAGCTTTTGAAATTGTATGTAATGCCATCACTGAAACAGGACCTCTATTTGGGAATAGACTTTTGGGAATTATATAACCTTCTCCCCGCTAACTTGAAAATAGCTGAAATATTGCTGCCTGAGCCCAGCCATCAAGCCGTGGTGGATCAGCACGAATTATGCGAACGTGACAAAGCTAAGTTGGCGATCAATTTTTTTCCCTCATTTAGTCAGGAAGGGTTAGGTAAGACGAATTTAATCTCTCACTCGATTGATGTGAGAACAGCTAGGCCTGTGAAGCAACGGCATTTCCCTGTCTCCCCGCTGTCGAAAAAGTGATGTATGCCGAAATTGACAGGATGTTGCGATTAGGGGTAATAGAAGAGTCTGAGAGTGCTTGGTCTTCGCCAATCGTGATGGTAATTAAGCCAGGTAAAGTGAGGATTTGCCTTGACTGGGTCAAGGCAAGGTCAATAGTTTTACAGAGAAGGATGCATATCCGTTACCCCAAATAAACGGGATATTGAGTCGTTTGCCGAGAGCCGAGTATATATCGAGCCTGGATCTAAATGATGCATGTTGGCAGGTCCCTTTGGAACCTCAATCTCGGGTCAATACTACTTTTGCCGTCCCAGGTAAACCGTTATATCAATTTACAGTCATGCCTTTTGGGCTATGTAACGCCACAAGCACAATGTCGCGATTAATGGACAAAGTAGTGCCTGCTTCCAGTTTTGAGGGCCATTTAAATGTACTTAGGGAGCCCTGCACATAAAGCGCGCGGGCTTAACGTTAAACGTCGCTAAAAGTCACTTTTGTATGCGACGCTTTTTTGGCCACATTATGGGAGACTGAAGAGGGTGACGAGCGTCCCATCGCCTTCGTCTCAAAGAAACTGAACAAAGCTCAACGCAATTACACAGTCACAGAGCATTAATGTTTGGCCGCTATAGTAGCTCTTAAGAAGATCAGAGCTTACGTGGAAGGACTCCCATTCAAGATAAGAACCGACCATGCGTCGCTTAAGTGGTTAATGTCCAATCAATATTTAAATTCACGACTATTGCGATGGGCATTAGCTTTGCAAAGATTCAATTTTGAGATTGAACACCGTAAGGGTTCTTTAAATGTTGTCCCGGATACATTGTCTCGTGTAAACGAAGAGATTCTGGCCGCTGTGAATTTGCAAGATATTGATTTATGGATTTAGATTCAGAATTTTTCCAGTCTAGTGAGTACACGAAATAGTAGAGACCGTGAAGGAAAATACTCTCACGATAGTCCCAAAGCAGCATTCACAAAACCTTAGAAATACGATATTATTTCTGGCCCGATCTCGTTTCTGACGTCAGGGCTTATATTAGTGCATGTGAGGTTTGTAAGAGTACTAAAGCACCAAATTTCACTCTCAGACCGCCGTTAGGAAATGCGCCTGAGTCTCAGCGAATCTTCCAGCGCTTATTCATCGATTTTCTCGGACCGTATCCTAGATCAAGGAGCGGCAACCTAGGTATCTACGTTTTCTTGAAACCAGCAAAAAAGATCGATTCTAGTGTCGTCATAAAGTATCTGGAAAACGAATTGTTCATGACGTTCGGAGTCGCCGAAGTGATACTGTCAGGAAACGGTTCTCAATTTCGAGCTAGAACGTTCCAGAAACTGATGGAGCAGTACGGCGTTAACGTTGACCGCTGTTCACTCGCCTCAGGATAATGCTTCTAACGTGTAAACCGGTCAGTAATTGCTGCAATCAGGGCATATCTCCGCCTCGACCAGAAGGATTGAGCTCGGCAGTACATTCTAGCATTGGTACCAGTCTTTATTATATGGTATTTGGGCAACACCTGACCACTTCAGGGTCGACGTACTCGTTGATTAGACGATTAAATCTTTTGGACGATCGTTCTCTGAAGTTCGACAGGCACGACCAGATGAGAATTAAGCACAACGAGAACGAGAAACGATATAATCTCCGTTCTCGTATGGTATCGTTTGTCGAAGGACATGAAGTTTATCGGCGTAATTTCAAGCAAAGCTGCTTTCAAACCGGTTATAACGCCATGTTCGGACATACGTTCGTAAAATCTCGAGTTCGTAAGATGATCGGCAACGCGTTTTACGAGCTGGAAGATCTCCAGGACGAGTTGTGGGACGTATCATGCCAAGGACATTCGGCAGAAAGGTGCCTTCAGTCGGTCTCAGCCTAGCGTGTCTTCATGAGTACCCTAGTCTGAGTGTAGCGGGGGGGTTTTGTAGAGGCGACTGAAGCAGTAAAATAATATAGTTCCCGATAAACAAACTTTAGGGAGCTTGCTGTCAGCTGTGACACACTAATTTAGGGTCATACTAGATGCAGTATTATGCAGCGGGAATATACTTGACAGGATGCAACCCTTATCAGCTGCACCCGGAAAGGTTTGGGATAATTTGGTAATCGCAAATAGAGTGAGTTTCAGCTGATCGCGATTTCCGCCGATGGCCTACACCTCGGCTTGAGTTTCCAATTTACTTTTTTCTAACAAAATAGTCGATGAGTCAAGTCGTGGAAAGTTCGTGTCGGAAAAAAATTAAACCTGCGGCCGTGAGACTTTTTTTTGTCGCTGGAAATATGTTAGAGTGAGTTTTCCTCGACATTATCGGTGCGCGGTTAAGCTTTGCATGTGTTTTCCAGGCAAAAATGTAAGGAAAAATCTACGCTTGGCGTAGCCATCGCGCAGCACCATTGCCGCCCAGACCCCAAGGTTCGACTGGGGCAGCCACAGGCGGGCAGACGGAGAGAAAATAACCTAGTCAGCCGTCTAGTGGAGCGCCCTTCCCATCGAGTGGCAGAAGAAGCAGTAGCAGCGGGACCGCAACCGGCGATAAGCCGGGACCCTAAGATGGTTATTTAAATTAATTGGAAAAAAAAATGCAACAACTAAGGAGTACCCCAAATACCCCAAGTTCCTGATGAAACGAACATCTGAAAATTTATATTAAAAATCGAAATAAAAAAAATCTAAATTATATATTATTAATTATAATTATATTATACGATTTTGTTAACTAGCTCCTCTATTTTGTTGTCTCAATTCTTGATCTTATTCATTAATGTATGTAACGAAAAGATATCTGTACAAGCAAGACCACCACACCCAACGCGTGAGCTAGAATCGGCATCTAAAGCGTGCACCAGGAAGTACAGGTACTCTCGTCTTCCTTTCCTTAATTTCGTTACACGTTACACCTGTGAGCCGCGTTTAGCGACCAAAGGGGCCATTCGGGATCACAACTGTTTGTGATTTTGGTAAAGAATGGCCATAGAAGTGCATAACACGATCCTCCACCACACCTGAGGATCGAGCGGAAGTTCGCCTTCGAAGGCTTGCTCCTGTTTTGTCGTCCATTCCCACTTCCGATCCTTTTTGAGGAGAGCGGTCATTGGCTCTATCGTATAGCTCTCGCTCGAGAAAAGGCCCAATTCACGGTTCTGGGTAAATTTCGGGAGGGCCGCTGGGTCGTGTGGCTGTCGACGATTCCAAGTCCTGGAATCTGACTTGTTTTGCTGCCCGGCGGAAAGGATTTCGGTAAACCGTCGTTGTGTCCGGGGCTGGCAATACGTTGGCATAGCTCGAAGTGGTGGGTTCGTCGACCTAAGTGATTCGGGCAGAGATGCCTCTTTGATTGTGGCCCGGGGGTGTGGTCGCGTCCTGGCTATGGTACGGCTGTGATCGTGGGTCACCTAGTGATGGTGCCGCCGGCTTCGTCGGTTTCTCGTTTGCGCGATTCTGGGTGCGCCTATGTGGTGACTTCTTGTCTGGGTGGCTCTGGATGCGTCGATGCGGCGGCTTGTCGTCTGCGTGGCGCGGGGGTGTGGTCGCGTCCTGGCTATGGTGCGGCTGTCTTCGTGGGGCGCCTAGTGATGGTGCTGCCGGCTTCTTGTCAGCGCGGCTCTTGGTGCGCCGATGCAGCGGCTTTTGCGTGGTCTCTATTCCGAGTGGGTGACTGGAGTCCTAGCTGTGCGAGGCCCCAGCATCCGAGGTGGTGGCCGGTTTTTATATTTATATTATATATTATATGTTTTATATTTTATATTTTATATTTTATATTTTATATTTTATATTTTATATTTTATATTTTATATTTTTTTTTTATTTTATATTTTATATTTTTTTTTTTTTTTTTTTTTTTTTTTATTTTATATTTTATATTTTATATTTTATATTTTATATTTTATATTTTTTTTTTTTTTTTTTTTTTTATATTTTATATTTTATATTTTATATTTTATATTTTATATTTTATATTTTTATATTTTATATTTTATATTTTATATTTTATATTTTATATTTTATATTTTATATTTTATATTTTATATTTTATATTTTATATTTTATATTTTATATTTTATATTTTATTTTTTATTTTATATTTTTATATTTTATATTTTATATTTTTATATTTTATATTTTATATTTATATTTTATATTTTATATTTTATATTTTATATTTTATATTTTATATTTTATATTTTATATTTTATATTTTATATTTTATATTTTATATTTTATATTTTTATATTTTATATTTTATATTTTATATTTTTATATTTTATATTTTATATTTTATATTTTATATTTTATATTTTATATTTTATATTTTATATTTTATATTTTATATTTTATATTTTATATTTTATATTTTATATTTTATATTTTATATTTTATATTTTATATTTTATATTTTATATTTTATATTTTATATTTTATTTTTTTTATATTTTATATTTTATATTTTATATTTTATATTTTATATTTTATATTTTATATTTTATATTTTATATTTTATATTTTATATTTTATATTTTATATTTTATATTTTATATTTTATATTTTATATTTTATATTTTATATTTTATATTTTATATTTTATATTTTATATTTTATATTTTATATTTTATATTTTATATTTTATATTTTATATTTTATATTTTTATATTTTATATTTTATATTTTATATTTTATATTTTATATTTTATATTTTATATTTTATATTTTATATTTTTATTTTTATATTTTATATATTTTATATTTTATATTTTATATTTTTTTTTTTTTATATTTTATATTTTTATATTTTTATATTTTATATTTTATATTTTTATATTTTATATTTTATATTTTATATTTTATATTTTATATTTTTATATTTTATATTTTTATATTTTATATTTTATATTTTATATTTTTATATTTTATATTTTATATTTTATATTTTATATTTTATATTTTATATTTTATATTTTATATTTTATATTTTATATTTTATAATTTTATATTTTATATTTTATATTTTTATATTTTATATTTTATATTTTTATATTTTTATATTTTATATTTTATATTTTATATTTTATATTTTATATTTTATATTTTATATTTTATATATTTTTATATTTTATATTTTATATTTTATATTTTATATTTTATATTTTATATTTTATATTTTATATTTTTATATTTTATTTTATTTTTATATTTTATATTTTATATTTTTATATTTTATATTTTATATTTTATATTTTATATTTTATATTTTATATTTTATATTTTATATTTTTATATTTTATATTTTATATTTTATATTTTATATTTTATATTTTATATTTTATATTTTATATTTTATATTTTATATTTTATATTTTTATATTTTATATTTATATTTTATATTTTATATTTTATATTTTATATTTTATATTTTATATTTTTATATATTTTATATTTTATATTTTATATTTTATATTTTATATTTTATATTTTATATTTTATTTTTATATTTTATATTTTATATTTTATATTTTATATTTTATATTTTATATTTTATATTTTATATTTTATATTTTATATTTTATATTTTATATTTTATATTTTATATTTTATATTTTATATTTTATATTTTATATTTTATATTTATATTTTATATTTTATATTTTTATATTTTATATTTATATTTTATATTTTATATTTTATATTTTATATTTTATATTTTTATATTTTATATTTTATATTTTATATTTTATATTTTATATTTTTATATTTATATTTTATATTTTATATTTTATATTTTATATTTATATTTTATATTTTATATTTTATATTTATATTTTATATTTTATATTTTATTTTTATATTTTATATTTTATATTTTATTTTTTTTATATTTTATATTTTATATTTTTTTTTATATTTTATATTTTATATTTTATATTTTATATTTTATATTTTATATTTTATATTTTATATTTTATATTTTTATATTTTATATTTTATATTTTATATTTTATATTTTATATTTTATATTTTATATTTTATATTTTATATTTTATATTTTATATTTTATATTTTATATTTTATATTTTATATTTTATATTTTTATTTTATATTTTATATTTTATTTTTATTTTTATATTTTATATTTTATATTTTATATTTTATATTTTATATTTTATATTTTTATTTTATATTTTATATTTTATATTTTTATTATTTTATATTTTATATTTTATATTTTATATTTTATATTTTATATTTTATATTTTATATTTTATATTTTATATTTTATATTTTATATTTTATATTTTATATTTTATATTTATATTTTATATTTTATATTTTATATTTTATATTTTATATTTATATTTTATATTTTATATTTTATATTTTATATTTTATATTTTATATTTTATATATTTTATATTTTATATTTTATATTTTATATTTTATATTTTATATTTTATATTTTTATATTTTATATTTTATATTTTATATTTTATATTTTATATTTTATATTTTTATATTTTATATTTTATATTTTATATTTTATATTTTATATTTTTTATTTTATATTTTATATTTTATATTTTATATTTTATATTTTATATTTTATATTTTATATTTTATATTTTATTTTTATATTTTATATTTTATTTTTTATATTTTATATTTTATATTTTATATTTTATATTTTATATTTTATATTTTATTTTATATTTTATATTTTATATTTTATATTTTATATTTTATATTTTATATTTTATATTTTATATTTTTATATTTTATATTTTATATTTTATATTTTATATTTTATATTTTATATTTTATATTTTATATTTTATATTTTTATTTTATATTTTATATTTTATATTTTATATTTTATATTTTATATTTTATATTTTATATTTTATATTTTATATTTTATATTTTATATTTTATATTTTATATTTTATATTTTATATTTTATATTTTATATTTTATATTTTATATTTTATATTTTATATTTTATATTTTATATTTTATATTTTATATTTTATATTTTATATTTTATATTTTATATTTTATATTTTATATTTTATATTTTATATTTTATATTTATATTTTATATTTTATTTTTTATTTTATATTTTATTTTTATATTTTATATTTTATATTTTATATTTTATATTTTATATTTTATATTTTATATTTTATATTTTATATTTATATTTTATATTTTATATTTTATATTTTATATTTTATATTTTATATTTTATATTTTATATTTTATATTTTATATTTTATATTTTATATTTTATATTTTATATTTTTATATTTTATATTTTATATTTTATATTTTATATTTTATATTTTATATTTTATATTTTATATTTTATATTTTATATTTTATATTTTATATTTTATATTTTATATTTTATATTTTATATTTTATATTTTATATTTTATATTTTATATTTTATATTTTATATTTTTATATTTTATATTTTATATTTTATATTTATATTTTATATTTTATATTTTATATTTTATATTTTATATTTTATATTTTATATTTATATTTTATATTTTATATTTTATATTTTATATTTATATTTTATATTTTATATTTTATATTTTATATTTTTTTTTATATTTTATATTTTATATTTTATATTTTATATTTTATATTTTATATTTTATATTTTATATTTTATATTTTATATTTTATATTTTATATTTTATATTTTATATTTTATATTTTATATTTTTATTTTATATTTTTTTTTTTTTTATATTTTATATTTTATATTTTTATATTTTATATTTTATATTTTATATTTTATATTTTTTTTTTTTTTTTTATTTTATATTTTATATTTTATATTTTATATTTTATATTTTATATTTTATATTTTATATTTTATATTTTATATTTTATATTTTATATTTTATATTTTATATTTTATATTTTATATTTTATATTTTATATTTTATATTTTATATTTTATATTTATATTTTTTTTTTTTTTTTTATTTTTTATTTTATATTTTATATTTTTTTTATTTTATATTTTATATTTTATATTTTATATTTTATATTTTATATTTTTATATTTTATATTTTATATTTTATATTTTTATATTTTATATTTTATATTTTATATTTTATATTTTATATTTTATATTTTATATTTTATATTTTATATTTTATATTTTATATTTTTATATTTTATATTTTATATTTTATATTTTATATTTTTATATTTTATATTTTATATTTTATATTTATATTTTATATTTTATTTTTTTTTTTTTTATATTTTATATTTTATATTTTATATTTTATATTTTATATTTTTTTTTTTTTTTTTTTTTTTTTATATTTTATATTTTATATTTTATATTTTATATTTTATATTTTAATATTTTATATTTTATATTTTATATTTTATATTTTATATTTTATATTTTATATTTTATATTTTATATTTTATATTTTATATTTTATATTTTAATATTTTATATTTTATATTTTATATTTTATATTTTATATTTTATATTTTATATTTTATATTTTAATATTTTATATTTTTATATTTTATATTTTATATTTTTATATTTTATATTTTTATATTTTTATATTTTATATTTTATATTTTATATTTTATTATATTTTATATTTTTATATTTTAATATTTTATATTTTATATTTTATATTTTATATTTTATTTTTATATTTTATATTTTATATTTTATATTTTATATTTTATATTTTATATTTTATATTTTATATTTTATATTTTATATTTTTATATTTTATATTTTATAATTTTATATTTTATATTTTTTTTTATATTTTATATTTTATATTTTATATTTTATATTTTATATTTTTATATTTTATATTTTATATTTTATATTTTATATTTTTATATTTTATATATTTTATATTTTATATTTTATATTTTATATTTTATATTTTATATTTTATATTTTAATATTTTATATTTTATATTTTATATTTTATATTTTAATATTTTATATTTTATATTTTATATTTTTATATTTTATATTTTATATTTTATATTTTATATTTTATATTTTATATTTTATATTTTATATTTTATATTTTATTTATTTTATATTTTATATTTTATATTTTATATTTATATTTTATATTTTATATTTTATATTTTATATTTTATATTTTATATTTTATATTTTATATTTTTATATTTTATATTTTATATTTTATATTTATATTTTATATTTTATATTTTATTATTTTATATTTTATATTTTATATTTTATATTTTATATTTTATATTTTATATTTTATATTTTATATTTATATTTTATATTTTATATTTTATATTTTATATTTTATATTTTATATTTTATATTTTATATTTTAATATTTTATATTTTATATTTTATATTTTATATTTTATATTTTATATTTTATATTTTATATTTTATATTTTATATTTTTATATTTTATATTTTTTTTTATATTTTATATTTTTATTTTATATTTTATATTTTATATTTTTATATTTTATATTTTATATTTTATATTTTATATTTTATTTTATATTTTATATTTTATATTTTATTTTATATTTTATATTTTATATTTTATATTTTATATTTTATATTTTATATTTTATTTATATTTTATATTTTATATTTTATATTTTATATTTTATATTTTATATTTTATATTTATATTTTATATTTTATATTTTATATTTTATATTTTATATTTTATATTTTATATTTTATTTTTATATTTTATATTTTATATTTTATATTTTATATTTTATATTTTATATTTTATATTTTATATTTTATATTTATATTTTTATTTTATATTTTATATTTTATATTTTAATATTTTATATTTTATATTTTATATTTTATATTTTATATTTATATTTATATTTTATATTTTATATTTTATATTTTATATTTTATATTTTATATTTTATATTTTATATTTTATATTTTATATTTTATATTTTATATTTTATATTTTATATTTTATATTTTATATTTTATATTTTATATTTTATATTTTATATTTTATATTTTATATTTTATATTTTATATTTTATATTTTATATTTTATATTTTATATTTTATATTTTATATTTTATATTTTATATTTTATATTTTATATTTTATATTTTATATTTTATATTTTATATTTTATATTTTATATTTTATATTTTATATTTATATTTTATATTTTATATTTTATATTTTATATTTTATATTTATATTTTATATTTTATATTTTATATTTTATATTTTATATTTTATATTTTATATTTTATATTTTATATTTTATATTTTATATTTTTATATTTTATATTTTATATTTTATATTTTATATTTTATATTTTATATTTTATATTTTATATTTTATATTTTATATTTTATATTTTATATATTTATATTTTATATTTTATATTTTATATTTTATATTTTATATTTTATATTTTTATATTTTATATTTTATATTTTATATTTTATATTTTATATTTTATATTTTATATTTTATATTTTATATTTTATATTTTATATTTTATATTTTATATTTTATATTTTATATTTTATATTTTATATTTTATATTTTATATTTTATATTTTATATTTTATATTTTATATTTTATATTTTATATTTTATATTTTATATTTTATATTTTAATATTTTATATTTTATATTTTATATTTTATATTTTATATTTTATATTTTATATTTTATATTTTTATATTTTATATTTTATATTTTATAATTTTATATTTTATATTTTATATTTTTATTTTATATTTTATATTTTATATTTTATATTTTATATTTTATATTTTATATTTTAATATTTTATATTTTATATTTTATATTTTTATATTTTATATTTTATATTTTATATTTTATATTTTATATTTTATATTTTATATTTTATATTTTATATTTTATATTTTATATTTTATATTTTATATTTTATATTTTATATTTTATATTTTATATTTTATATTTTATATTTTATATTTTATATTTATATTTTATATTTTATATTTATATTTTATATTTTATATTTTATATTTTTATATTTTATATTTTATATTTTATATTTTATATTTTATATTTTATATTTTATATTTTATATTTTATATTTTATATTTTATATTTTATATTTTATATTTATATTTTATATTTTATATTTTATATTTTATATTTTATATTTTATATTTTTATATTTTATATTTTATATTTTATATTTATATTTTATATTTTATATTTTATATTTTATATTTTATATTTTATATTTTATATTTTATATTTTATATTTTATATTTTATATTTTATATTTATATTTTATATTTTATATTTTATATTTTATATTTTATATTTTATATTTTATATTTTATATTTTATATTTTATATTTTATATTTTATATTTTATATTTTTATATTTTATATTTTATATTTTATATAATTTTATATTTTATATTTTATATTTTATATTTTATATTTTATATTTTATATTTTATATTTTATATTTTATATTTTATATTTTATATTTTATATTTTATATTTTATATTTTATATTTTATATTTTATATTTTATATTTATATTTTATATTTTATATTTATATTTTTATATTTTATATTTTATATTTTATATTTTATATTTTTATATTTTATATTTTATATTTTATATTTTATATTTTATATTTTATATTTTATATTTTATATTTTATATTTTATATTTTATATTTTATATTTTATATTTTATATTTTATATTTATATTTTATTATTTTATATTTTTATATTTTATATTTTATATTTTATATTTTATATTTTAATATTTTTTATATTTTATATTTTATATTTTATATATTTTATATTTTATATTTTATATTTTATATTTTATATTTTATATTTTATATTTTTATTTTATATTTTTATATTTTATATTTTATATTTTATATTTTATATTTTATATTTTATATTTTAATATTTTATATTTTATATTTTATATTTTATATTTTATATTTTATATTTTATATTTTATATTTTATATTTTATATTTTATTTATATTTTATATTTTATATATTTTATATTTTATATTTTATATTTTATATTTTATATTTTATATTTTATATTTTATATTTATATTTTTATATTTTATATTTATATTTTATATTTTATATTTTATATTTTATATTTTATATTTTATATTTATATTTTATATTTTATATATTTATATTTTATATTTATATTTTTATATTTTATTTATATTTTATATTTTATATTTTATATTTTATATTTTATATTTTATATTTTATATTTTATATTTTATATTTTATATTTTATATTTTATATTTTATATTTATATTTTATATTTTATATTTTATATTTATATTTTATATTTTATATTTTATATTTTATATTTTATATTTTATATTTTATATTTTATATTTTATATTTTATATTTTATATTTTATATTTTATATTTTATATTTTATATTTTATATTTTATTATATTTTATATTTTATATTTTATATTTTATATTTATATTTTATATTTTATATTTTATATTTTATATTTATATTTTATATTTTAATATTTTATATTTTATATTTTATATTTTATATTTTATATTTTATATTTTATATTTTATATTTTATATTTTATATTTTATATTTTATATTTTATATTTTATATTTTATATTTTATATTTTATATTTTATATTTTATATTTTAATATTTTATATTTTATATTTTATATATTTTATATTTTATATTTTTTATATTTTATATTTATATTTTATATTTTATATTTTATATTTTATATTTTTATATTTTATATTTTATATTTATATTTTTATATTTTAATATTTTATATTTTATATTTTATATTTTATATTTTATATTTTATATTTTATATTTTATATTTTATATTTTATATTTTATATTTTATATTTTATATTTTATATTTTATATTTTATATTTTTATATTTTATATTTTATATTTTAAATATTTTTTATATTTTATATTTTATATTTTATATTTTATATTTTATATATTTTTATATTTTATATTTTAAAATATTTTATATTTTATATTTTATATTTTATATATTTTATATTTTATATTTTATATTTTATATTTTATATTTTAATATTTTATATTTTATATTTTATATTTTATATTTTATATTTATATTTTATATTTTATTTTTATATTTTATATTTTAATATTTTATATTTTTATATTTTATATTTTATATTTTATATTTTATATTTTATATTTTATATTTTTATATTTTATATTTTATTTTATATTTTATATTTTTATATTTTATATTTTATATATTTTATATTTTATATTTTATATTTTATATTTTATATTTTATATTTTATATTTTATATTTTATATTTTATATTTTATATTTTATATTTTATATTTTATATTTTAATATTTTATATTTTATATTTTATATTTTATATTTTATATTTTATATTTTATATTTTATATTTTATATTTTATATTTTATATTTTAATATTTTATATTTTATATTTTATATTTTATATTTTATATTTTATATTTTATATTTTATATTTTATATTTTATATTTTATATTTTATATTTTATATTTTATATTTTATATTTATATTTTATATTTTATATTTTTATATTTTAATATTTTATATTTTATATTTTATATTTTATATTTTATATTTTATATTTTATATTTTATATTTTATATTTTATATTTTTATTTTATATTTTATATTTATATTTTATATTTTATATTTTATATTTTATATTTTATATTTTATATTTTATATTTTATATTTTATATTTTATATTTTTATATTTTATATTTTATATTTTATATTTTATATTTTATATTTTATATTTTATATTTTATTTTTATATTTTTATTTTTTATTTTTATTTTTATATTTTATATTTTATATTTTATATTTTATATTTTATATTTTAATATTTTATATTTTATATTTTATATTTTTTTTTATATTTATATTTTATATTTTTATATTTTATATTTTATATTTTATATTTTATAATTTTATATTTTATATTTTAATATTTTTATATTATATTTTATATTTTATATTTTATATTTTATATTTTATATTTTATATTTTATATTTTATATTTTATATTTTATATTTTATATTTTATATTTTATATTTTATATTTTATATTTTATATTTTATATTTTTAATATTTTATATTTTATATTTTATATTTTATATTTTATATTTTATATTTTAAATATTTTATATTTTATATTTTATATTTTATATTTTATATTTTATATTTTAATATTTTATATTTTATATTTTATATTTTATATTTTATATTTTAATATTTTATATTTTATATTTTATATTTTATATTTTATATTTTAATATTTTATATTTTATATTTTTAATATTTTATATTTTTATATTTTATATTTTATATTTTATATTTTATATTTTATATTTTATATTTTTAATTTTATATTTTATATTTTATATTTTATATTTTTATATTTTATATTTTATTTTTTATTTTATATTTTTATTTTTATTTTATATTTTATTTTTTTATATTTTTATTTTATTTTATATTTTATATTTTATATTTTATATTTTATATTTATATTTTATATTTTTATATTTTATATTTTATATTTTATATTTTATATTTATTTTATATTTTAATTTTATATTTTATATTTTATATTTTATATTTTATATTTTATATTTTATATTTTATATTTTTTATATTTTATATTTTATATTTTATATTTATATTTTATATTTTATTTTTTATTTTATATTTTATATTTTATTTTTTTTTTTTTTATATTTTATTTTTATATTTTATATTTATATTTATATTTTATATTTTATATTTTATATTTTATATATTTTTATATTTTATATTTTATATTTTAATATTTTATATTTTATATTTTATATTTTATATTTTTATATTTTATATTTTATATTTTATATTTTATATTTTATATTTTTATATTTTATATTTTATATTTTATATTTTATATTTTAATATTTTTTATATTTTATATTTTTATATTTTATATTTTATATTTTATATTTTATATTTTAATATTTTATATTTTATATTTTATATTTTATATTTTTATATTTTATATTTTATATTTTATATTTTATATTTTATATTTATATTTTATATTTATATTTTATATTTTATATTTTATATTTTATATTTTTATATTTTTATATTTTATATTTTTATATTTATATTTTATATTTTATATTTTATATTTTATATTTTATTTTATATTTTATATTTTATATTTTTATATTTTATATTTTATATTTTATATTTTATATTTTATATTTTATATTTTATATTTTATATTTTATATTTTATATTTTTATATTTTATATTTTATATTTTAATATTTTATATTTTATATTTTATATTTTATATATTTTTATATTTTATATTTTATATTTTTATTTATATTTTATATTTTATATTTTATTAATATTTTATATTTTATATTTTATATTTTATATTTTATATTTTATATTTTTATATTTTATATTTTATAATTTTATATTTTATATTTTTATATTTATATTTTATATTATTTATATTTATATTTTATATTTTATATTTTATATTTTATATTTTATATTTTATATTTTATATTTTATATTTTATATTTTATATTTATATTTTATATTTTATATTTTAATATTTTATATTTTATATTTTATATTTTATATTTTATATTTTATATTTTATATTTTTATATTTTATATTTTATATTTTTATATTTTATATTTTATATTTTATATTTTATATTTTTATATTTTATATTTTATATTTTATATTTTATATTTTATATTTTATATTTATATTTTATATTTTATATTTTATATTTTATATTTTATATTTTATATTTTATATTTTATATTTTATATTTTATATTTTATATTTTATATTTTATATTTTATATTTTATATTTTATATTTTATATTTTATATTTTATATTTTATATTTTATATTTTATATTTTATATTTTATATTTTATATTTTATATTTTATATTTTATATTTTATATTTTATATTTTATATTTTATATTTTATATTTTATATTTTATATTTTATATTTTATATTTTATATTTTATATTTTATATTTTATATTTATATTTTATATTTTATATTTATATTTTATATTTTATATTTTATATTTTATATTTTATATTTTATATTTTATATTTTATATTTTATATTTTATATTTTATATTTTATATTTTATATTTTATATTTTATATTTTATATTTTATATTTTATATTTTATATTTTATATTTTATATTTTATATTTTATATTTTAATATTTTATATTTTATATTTTATATTTTATATTTTATATTTTATATTTTATATTTTATATTTTATATTTTATATTTTATATTTTATATTTTATATTTTATATTTTATATTTTATATTTATATTTTATATTTTATATTTTATATTTTATATTTTATATTTTATATTTTATATTTTATATTTTATATTTTATATTTTATATTTTATATTTTATATTTTATATTTTATATTTTATATTTTATATTTTATATTTTATATTTTATATTTTATATTTTATATTTTATATTTTAATATTTTATATTTTATATTTTATATTTTATATTTTATATTTATATTTTATATTTTATATTTTATATTTTATATTTTATATTTTATATTTTATATTTTATATTTTATATTTTATATTTTATATTTTATATTTTATATTTTATATTTTATATTTTATATTTTATATTTTATATTTTATTTTATATTTTATATTTTATATTTTATATTTTATATTTTATATTTTATATTTTATATTTTATATTTTATATTTTATATTTTATATTTTATATTTTATATTTTATATTTTATATTTTATATTTTATATTTTATATTTTATATTTTATATTTTATATTTTATATTTTATATTTTATATTTTATATTTTATATTTTATATTTTATATTTATATTTTATATTTTATATTTTATATTTTATATTTTATATTTTATATTTTTATATTTTATATTTTATATTTTATATTTTATATTTTATATTTTATATTTTATATTTTATATTTTATATTTTATATTTTATATTTTATATTTTATATTTTATATTTTATATTTTATATTTTATATTTTATATTTTATATTTTTATTTTATATTTTATATTTTATATTTTATATTTTATATTTTATATTTTATATTTTATATTTTATATTTTATATTTTATATTTTATATTTTATATTTTATATTTTATATTTTATATTTTATATTTTATATTTTATATTTTATATTTATATTTTATATTTTATATTTTATATTTTATATTTTATATTTTATATTTTATATTTTATTTTTATATTTATATTTTATATTTTATATTTTATATTTTATATTTTATATTTTATAATTTTATATTTTATATTTTATATTTTATATTTTATATTTTATATTTTATATTTTATATTTTATATTTTATATTTTATATTTTATATTTTATATTTTATATTTTATATTTTTTATATTTTATATTTTTATTTTATATTTTAATATTTTATATTTTATATTTTATATTTTATATTTTATATTTTATATTTTATATTTTATATTTTATATTTTATATTTTATATTTTATATTTTATATTTTATATTTTATATTTTATATTTTATATTTTATATTTTATATTTTTATATTTTATATTTTATATTTTATATTTTTATATTTTATATTTTTATTTTATATTTTATATTTTATATTTTATATTTTATATTTTATATTTTATATTTTATATTTTTATATTTTATATTTTATATTTTATATTTTATATTTTATATTTTATATTTTATATTTATATTTTATATTTTATATTTTATATTTTATATTTATATTTTATATTTTATATTTTATATTTTATATTTTATTTTATATTTTATATTTTATATTTTATATTTTATATTTTTATATTTTATATTTTATATTTTATATTTTATATTTTATATTTTATATTTTATATTTTATATTTTATATTTTATATTTTATATTTTATATTTTATATTTTATATTTTATATTTTATATTTTATATTTTTATTTTATATTTTATATTTTATATTTTAATTTTATATTTTATATTTTAATATTTTATATTTTATATTTTATATTTTATATTTTATATTTTATATTTTATATTTTATATTTTATATTTTATATTTTATATTTTATATTTTATATTTTATATTTTATATTTTATATTTTATATTTTATATTTTATATTTTATATTTTAATATTTTATATTTTATATTTTATATTTATATTTTATATTTTATATTTTATATTTTATATTTTATATTTATATTTTATATTTTATATTTTATATTTTATATTTTATATTTTATATTTTATATTTTATATTTTATATTTTATATTTTATATTTTATATTTTATATTTTATATTTTATATTTTATATTTTATATTTTATATTTTATATTTTATATTTTATATTTTATATTTTATATTTTATATTTTATATTTATATTTTATATTTTATATTTTATATTTTATATTTTATATTTATATTTTATATTTTATATTTTATATTTTATATTTTATATTTTATATTTTATATTTTATATTTTATATTTTATATTTTATATTTTATATTTTATATTTTATATTTTATATTTTATATTTTATATTTTATATTTTATATTTTATATTTTATATTTTATATTTTATATTTTATATTTTATATTTTATATTTTATATTTTATATTTTATATTTTATATTTTATATTTTATATTTTATATTTTATATTTTATATTTTATATTTTATATTTTATATTTTATATTTTATATTTTATATTTTATATTTTATATTTTATATTTTATATTTTATATTTTATATTTTATATTTTATATTTTATATTTTATATTTTATATTTTATATTTTATATTTTATATTTTATATTTTATATTTTATATTTTATATTTTATATTTTATATTTTATATTTTATATTTTATATTTTATATTTTATATTTTATATTTTATATTTTATATTTTATATTTTATATTTTATATTTTATATTTTATATTTTATATTTTATATTTTATATTTTATATTTTATATTTTATATTTTATATTTTATATTTTATATTTTATATTTTATATTTTATATTTTATATTTTATATTTTATATTTTATATTTTATATTTTATATTTTATATTTTATATTTTATATTTTATATTTTATATTTTATATTTTATATTTTATATTTTATATTTTATATTTTATATTTTATATTTTATATTTTATATTTTATATTTTATATTTTATATTTTATATTTTATATTTTATATTTTATATTTTATATTTTATATTTTATATTTTATATTTTATATTTTATATTTTATATTTTATATTTTATATTTTATATTTTATATTTTATATTTTATATTTTATATTTTATTTTTATATTTTATATTTATATTTTATATTTTATATTTTATATTTTATATTTTATATTTTATATTTTATATTTTATATTTTATATTTTATATTTTATATTTTATATTTTATATTTTATATTTTATATTTTATATTTTATATTTTATATTTTATATTTTATATTTTATATTTTATATTTTATATTTTATATTTTATATTTTATATTTTATATTTTATATTTTATATTTTATATTTTATATTTTATATTTTATATTTTATATTTTATATTTTATATTTTATATTTTATATTTTATATTTTATATTTTATATTTTATATTTTATATTTTATATTTTATATTTTATATTTTATATTTTATATTTTATATTTTATATTTTATATTTTATATTTTATATTTTATATTTTATATTTTATATTTTATATTTTATATTTTATATTTTATATTTTATATTTTATATTTTATATTTTATATTTTATATTTTATATTTTATATTTTATATTTTATATTTTATATTTTATATTTTATATTTTATATTTTATATTTTATATTTTATATTTTATATTTTATATTTTATATTTTATATTTTATATTTTATATTTTATATTTTATATTTTATATTTTATATTTTATATTTTATATTTTATATTTTATATTTTATATTTTATATTTTATATTTTATATTTTATATTTTATATTTTATATTTTATATTTTATATTTTATATTTTATATTTTATATTTTATATTTTATATTTTATATTTTATATTTTATATTTTATATTTTATATTTTATATTTTATATTTTATATTTTATATTTTATATTTTATATTTTATATTTTATATTTTATATTTTATATTTTATATTTTATATTTTATATTTTATATTTTATATTTTATATTTTATATTTTATATTTTATATTTTATATTTTATATTTTATATTTTATATTTTATATTTTATATTTTATATTTTATATTTTATATTTTATATTTTATATTTTATATTTTATATTTTATATTTTATATTTTATATTTTATATTTTATATTTTATATTTTATATTTTATATTTTATATTTTATATTTTATATTTTATATTTTATATTTTATATTTTATATTTTATATTTTATATTTTATATTTTATATTTTATATTTTATATTTTATATTTTATATTTTATATTTTATATTTTATATTTTATATTTTATATTTTATATTTTATATTTTATATTTTATATTTTATATTTTATATTTTATATTTTATATTTTATATTTTATATTTTATATTTTATATTTTATATTTTATATTTTATATTTTATATTTTATATTTTATATTTTATATTTTATATTTTATATTTTATATTTTATATTTTATATTTTATATTTTATATTTTATATTTTATATTTTATATTTTATATTTTATATTTTATATTTTATATTTTATATTTATATTTTATATTTTATATTTTATATTTTATATTTTATATTTTATATTTTATATTTTATATTTTATATTTTATATTTTATATTTTATATTTTATATTTTATATTTTATATTTTATATTTTATATTTTATATTTTATATTTTATATTTTATATTTTATATTTTATATTTTATATTTTATATTTTATATTTTATATTTTATATTTTATATTTTATATTTTATATTTTATATTTTATATTTTATATTTTATATTTTATATTTTATATTTTATATTTTATATTTTATATTTTATATTTTATATTTTATATTTTATATTTTATATTTTATATTTTATATTTTATATTTTATATTTTATATTTTATATTTTATATTTTATATTTTATATTTTATATTTTATATTTTATATTTTATATTTTATATTTTATATTTTATATTTTATATTTTATATTTTATATTTTATATTTTATATTTTATATTTTATATTTTATATTTTATATTTTATATTTTATATTTTATATTTTATATTTTATATTTTATATTTTATATTTTATATTTTATATTTTATATTTTATATTTTATATTTTATATTTTATATTTTATATTTTATATTTTATATTTTATATTTTATATTTTATATTTTATATTTTATATTTTATATTTTATATTTTATATTTTATATTTTATATTTTATATTTTATATTTTATATTTTATATTTTATATTTTATATTTTATATTTTATATTTTATATTTTATATTTTATATTTTATATTTTATATTTTATATTTTATATTTTATATTTTATATTTTATATTTTATATTTTATATTTTATATTTTATATTTTATATTTTATATTTTATATTTTATATTTTATATTTTATATTTTATATTTTATATTTTATATTTTATATTTTATATTTTATATTTTATATTTTATATTTTATATTTTATATTTTATATTTTATATTTTATATTTTATATTTTATATTTTATATTTTATATTTTATATTTTATATTTTATATTTTATATTTTATATTTTATATTTTATATTTTATATTTTATATTTTATATTTTATATTTTATATTTTATATTTTATATTTTATATTTTATATTTTATATTTTATATTTTATATTTTATATTTTATATTTTATATTTTATATTTTATATTTTATATTTTATATTTTATATTTTATATTTTATATTTTATATTTTATATTTTATATTTTATATTTTATATTTTATATTTTATATTTTATATTTTATATTTTATATTTTATATTTTATATTTTATATTTTATATTTTATATTTTATATTTTATATTTTATATTTTATATTTTATATTTATATTTTATATTTTATATTTTATATTTTATATTTTATATTTTATATTTTATATTTTATATTTTATATTTTATATTTTATATTTTATATTTTATATTTTATATTTTATATTTTATATTTTATATTTTATATTTTATATTTTATATTTTATATTTTATATTTTATATTTTATATTTTATATTTTATATTTTATATTTTATATTTTATATTTTATATTTTATATTTTATATTTTATATTTTATATTTTATATTTTATATTTTATATTTTATATTTTATATTTTATATTTTATATTTTATATTTTATATTTTATATTTTATATTTTATATTTTATATTTTATATTTTATATTTTATATTTTATATTTTATATTTTATATTTTATATTTTATATTTTATATTTTATATTTTATATTTTATATTTTATATTTTATATTTTATATTTTATATTTTATATTTTATATTTTATATTTTATATTTTATATTTTATATTTTATATTTTATATTTTATATTTTATATTTTATATTTTATATTTTATATTTTATATTTTATATTTTATATTTTATATTTTATATTTTATATTTTATATTTTATATTTTATATTTTATATTTTATATTTTATATTTTATATTTTATATTTTATATTTTATATTTTATATTTTATATTTTATATTTTATATTTTATATTTTATATTTTATATTTTATATTTTATATTTTATATTTTATATTTTATATTTTATATTTTATATTTTATATTTTATATTTTATATTTTATATTTTATATTTTATATTTTATATTTTATATTTTATATTTTATATTTTATATTTTATATTTTATATTTTATATTTTATATTTTATATTTTATATTTTATATTTTATATTTTATATTTTATATTTTATATTTTATATTTTATATTTTATATTTTATATTTTATATTTTATATTTTATATTTTATATTTTATATTTTATATTTTATATTTTATATTTTATATTTTATATTTTATATTTTATATTTTATATTTTATATTTTATATTTTATATTTTATATTTTATATTTTATATTTTATATTTTATATTTTATATTTTATATTTTATATTTTATATTTTATATTTTATATTTTATATTTTATATTTTATATTTTATATTTTATATTTTATATTTTATATTTTATATTTTATATTTTATATTTTATATTTTATATTTTATATTTTATATTTTATATTTTATATTTTATATTTTATATTTTATATTTTATATTTTATATTTTATATTTTATATTTTATATTTTATATTTTATATTTTATATTTTATATTTTATATTTTATATTTTATATTTTATATTTTATATTTTATATTTTATATTTTATATTTTATATTTTATATTTTATATTTTATATTTTATATTTTATATTTTATATTTTATATTTTATATTTTATATTTTATATTTTATATTTTATATTTTATATTTTATATTTTATATTTTATATTTTATATTTTATATTTTATATTTTATATTTTATATTTTATATTTTATATTTTATATTTTATATTTTATATTTTATATTTTATATTTTATATTTTATATTTTATATTTTATATTTTATATTTTATATTTTATATTTTATATTTTATATTTTATATTTTATATTTTATATTTTATATTTTATATTTTATATTTTATATTTTATATTTTATATTTTATATTTTATATTTTATATTTTATATTTTATATTTTATATTTTATATTTTATATTTTATATTTTATATTTTATATTTTATATTTTATATTTTATATTTTATATTTTATATTTTATATTTTATATTTTATATTTTATATTTTATATTTTATATTTTATATTTTATATTTTATATTTTATATTTTATATTTTATATTTTATATTTTATATTTTATATTTTATATTTTATATTTTATATTTTATATTTTATATTTTATATTTTATATTTTATATTTTATATTTTATATTTTATATTTTATATTTTATATTTTATATTTTATATTTTATATTTTATATTTTATATTTTATATTTTATATTTTATATTTTATATTTTATATTTTATATTTTATATTTTATATTTTATATTTTATATTTTATATTTTATATTTTATATTTTATATTTTATATTTTATATTTTATATTTTATATTTTATATTTTATATTTTATATTTTATATTTTATATTTTATATTTTATATTTTATATTTTATATTTTATATTTTATATTTTATATTTTATATTTTATATTTTATATTTTATATTTTATATTTTATATTTTATATTTTATATTTTATATTTTATATTTTATATTTTATATTTTATATTTTATATTTTATATTTTATATTTTATATTTTATATTTTATATTTTATATTTTATATTTTATATTTTATATTTTATATTTTATATTTTATATTTTATATTTTATATTTTATATTTTATATTTTATATTTTATATTTTATATTTTATATTTTATATTTTATATTTTATATTTTATATTTTATATTTTATATTTTATATTTTATATTTTATATTTTATATTTTATATTTTATATTTTATATTTTATATTTTATATTTTATATTTTATATTTTATATTTTATATTTTATATTTTATATTTTATATTTTATATTTTATATTTTATATTTTATATTTTATATTTTATATTTTATATTTTATATTTTATATTTTATATTTTATATTTTATATTTTATATTTTATATTTTATATTTTATATTTTATATTTTATATTTTATATTTTATATTTTATATTTTATATTTTATATTTTATATTTTATATTTTATATTTTATATTTTATATTTTATATTTTATATTTTATATTTTATATTTTATATTTTATATTTTATATTTTATATTTTATATTTTATATTTTATATTTTATATTTTATATTTTATATTTTATATTTTATATTTTATATTTTATATTTTATATTTTATATTTTATATTTTATATTTTATATTTTATATTTTATATTTTATATTTTATATTTTATATTTTATATTTTATATTTTATATTTTATATTTTATATTTTATATTTTATATTTTATATTTTATATTTTATATTTTATATTTTATATTTTATATTTTATATTTTATATTTTATATTTTATATTTTATATTTTATATTTTATATTTTATATTTTATATTTTATATTTTATATTTTATATTTTATATTTTATATTTTATATTTTATATTTTATATTTTATATTTTATATTTTATATTTTATATTTTATATTTTATATTTTATATTTTATATTTTATATTTTATATTTTATATTTTATATTTTATATTTTATATTTTATATTTTATATTTTATATTTTATATTTTATATTTTATATTTTATATTTTATATTTTATATTTTATATTTTATATTTTATATTTTATATTTTATATTTTATATTTTATATTTTATATTTTATATTTTATATTTTATATTTTATATTTTATATTTTATATTTTATATTTTATATTTTATATTTTATATTTTATATTTTATATTTTATATTTTATATTTTATATTTTATATTTTATATTTTATATTTTATATTTTATATTTTATATTTTATATTTTATATTTTATATTTTATATTTTATATTTTATATTTTATATTTTATATTTTATATTTTATATTTTATATTTTATATTTTATATTTTATATTTTATATTTTATATTTTATATTTTATATTTTATATTTTATATTTTATATTTTATATTTTATATTTTATATTTTATATTTTATATTTTATATTTTATATTTTATATTTTATATTTTATATTTTATATTTTATATTTTATATTTTATATTTTATATTTTATATTTTATATTTTATATTTTATATTTTATATTTTATATTTTATATTTTATATTTTATATTTTATATTTTATATTTTATATTTTATATTTTATATTTTATATTTTATATTTTATATTTTATATTTTATATTTTATATTTTATATTTTATATTTTATATTTTATATTTTATATTTTATATTTTATATTTTATATTTTATATTTTATATTTTATATTTTATATTTTATATTTTATATTTTATATTTTATATTTTATATTTTATATTTTATATTTTATATTTTATATTTTATATTTTATATTTTATATTTTATATTTTATATTTTATATTTTATATTTTATATTTTATATTTTATATTTTATATTTTATATTTTATATTTTATATTTTATATTTTATATTTTATATTTTATATTTTATATTTTATATTTTATATTTTATATTTTATATTTTATATTTTATATTTTATATTTTATATTTTATATTTTATATTTTATATTTTATATTTTATATTTTATATTTTATATTTTATATTTTATATTTTATATTTTATATTTTATATTTTATATTTTATATTTTATATTTTATATTTTATATTTTATATTTTATATTTTATATTTTATATTTTATTTTTATATTTTATATTTTATATTTTATATTTTATATTTTATATTTTATATTTTATATTTTATATTTTATATTTTATATTTTATATTTTATATTTTATATTTTATATTTTATATTTTATATTTTATATTTTATATTTTATATTTTATATTTTATATTTTATATTTTATATTTTATATTTTATATTTTATATTTTATATTTTATATTTTATATTTTATATTTTATATTTTATATTTTATATTTTATATTTTATATTTTATATTTTATATTTTATATTTTATATTTTATATTTTATATTTTATATTTTATATTTTATATTTTATATTTTATATTTTATATTTTATATTTTATATTTTATATTTTATATTTTATATTTTATATTTTATATTTTATATTTTATATTTTATATTTTATATTTTATATTTTATATTTTATATTTTATATTTTATATTTTATATTTTATATTTTATATTTTATATTTTATATTTTATATTTTATATTTTATATTTTATATTTTATATTTTATATTTTATATTTTATATTTTATATTTTATATTTTATATTTTATATTTTATATTTTATATTTTATATTTTATATTTTATATTTTATATTTTATATTTTATATTTTATATTTTATATTTTATATTTTATATTTTATATTTTATATTTTATATTTTATATTTTATATTTTATATTTTATATTTTATATTTTATATTTTATATTTTATATTTTATATTTTATATTTTATATTTTATATTTTATATTTTATATTTTATATTTTATATTTTATATTTTATATTTTATATTTTATATTTTATATTTTATATTTTATATTTTATATTTTATATTTTATATTTTATATTTTATATTTTATATTTTATATTTTATATTTTATATTTTATATTTTATATTTTATATTTTATATTTTATATTTTATATTTTATATTTTATATTTTATATTTTATATTTTATATTTTATATTTTATATTTTATATTTTATATTTTATATTTTATATTTTATATTTTATATTTTATATTTTATATTTATATTTTATATTTATATTTTATATTTTATATTTTATATTTTATATTTTATATTTTATATTTTATATTTTATATTTTATATTTTATATTTTATATTTTATATTTTATATTTTATATTTTATATTTTATATTTTATATTTTATATTTTATATTTTATATTTTATATTTTATATTTTATATTTTATATTTTATATTTTATATTTTATATTTTATATTTTATATTTTATATTTTATATTTTATATTTTATATTTTATATTTTATATTTTATATTTTATATTTTATATTTTATATTTTATATTTTATATTTTATATTTTATATTTTATATTTTATATTTTATATTTTATATTTTATATTTTATATTTTATATTTTATATTTTATATTTTATATTTTATATTTTATATTTTATATTTTATATTTTATATTTTATATTTTATATTTTATATTTTATATTTTATATTTTATATTTTATATTTTATATTTTATATTTTATATTTTATATTTTATATTTTATATTTTATATTTTATATTTTATATTTTATATTTTATATTTTATATTTTATATTTTATATTTTATATTTTATATTTTATATTTTATATTTTATATTTTATATTTTATATTTTATATTTTATATTTTATATTTTATATTTTATATTTTATATTTTATATTTTATATTTTATATTTTATATTTTATATTTTATATTTTATATTTTATATTTTATATTTTATATTTTATATTTTATATTTTATATTTTATATTTTATATTTTATATTTTATATTTTATATTTTATATTTTATATTTTATATTTTATATTTTATATTTTATATTTTATATTTTATATTTTATATTTTATATTTTATATTTTATATTTTATATTTTATATTTTATATTTTATATTTTATATTTTATATTTTATATTTTATATTTTATATTTTATATTTTATATTTTATATTTTATATTTTATATTTTATATTTTATATTTTATATTTTATATTTTATATTTTATATTTTATATTTTATATTTTATATTTTATATTTTATATTTTATATTTTATATTTTATATTTTATATTTTATATTTTATATTTTATATTTTATATTTTATATTTTATATTTTATATTTTATATTTTATATTTTATATTTTATATTTTATATTTTATATTTTATATTTTATATTTTATATTTTATATTTTATATTTTATATTTTATATTTTATATTTTATATTTTATATTTTATATTTTATATTTTATATTTTATATTTTATATTTTATATTTTATATTTTATATTTTATATTTTATATTTTATATTTTATATTTTATATTTTATATTTTATATTTTATATTTTATATTTTATATTTTATATTTTATATTTTATATTTTATATTTTATATTTTATATTTTATATTTTATATTTTATATTTTATATTTTATATTTTATATTTTATATTTTATTTTTATATTTTATATTTTATATTTTATATTTTATATTTTATATTTTATATTTTATATTTTATATTTTATATTTTATATTTTATATTTTATATTTTATATTTTATATTTTATATTTTATATTTTATATTTTATATTTTATATTTTATATTTTATATTTTATATTTTATATTTTATATTTTATATTTTATATTTTATATTTTATATTTTATATTTTATATTTTATATTTTATATTTTATATTTTATATTTTATATTTTATATTTTATTTTATATTTTATATTTTATATTTTATATTTTATATTTTATATTTATATTTTATATTTTATATTTTATATTTTATATTTTATATTTTATATTTTATATTTTATATTTTATATTTTATATTTTATATTTTATATTTTATATTTTATATTTTATATTTTATATTTTATATTTTATATTTTATATTTTATATTTTATATTTTATATTTTATATTTTATATTTTATATTTTATATTTTATATTTTATATTTTATATTTTATATTTTATTTTTATATTTTATATTTTATATTTTATATTTTATATTTTATATTTATATTTTATATTTTATATTTTATATTTTATATTTTATATTTTATATTTTATATTTTATATTTTATATTTTATATTTTATATTTTATATTTTATATTTTATATTTTATATTTTATATTTTATATTTTATATTTTATATTTTATATTTTATATTTTATATTTTATATTTTATATTTTATATTTTATATTTTATATTTTATATTTTATATTTTATATTTTATATTTTATATTTTATATTTTATATTTTATATTTTATATTTTATATTTTATATTTTATATTTTATATTTTATATTTTATATTTTATATTTTATATTTTATATTTTATATTTTATATTTTATATTTTATATTTTATATTTTATATTTTATTTTTATATTTTATATTTTATATTTTATATTTTATATTTTATATTTTATATTTTATATTTTATATTTTATATTTTATATTTTATATTTTATATTTTATATTTTATATTTTATATTTTATATTTTATATTTTATATTTTATATTTTATATTTTATATTTTATATTTTATATTTTATATTTTATATTTTATATTTTATATTTTATATTTTATTTTTATATTTTATATTTTATATTTTATATTTTATATTTTATATTTTATATTTTATATTTTATATTTTATATTTTATATTTTATATTTTATATTTTATATTTTATATTTTATATTTTATATTTTATATTTTATATTTTATATTTTATATTTTATATTTTATATTTTATATTTTATATTTTATATTTTATATTTTATATTTTATATTTTATATTTTATATTTTATATTTTATATTTTATATTTTATATTTTATATTTTATATTTTATATTTTATATTTTATATTTTATATTTTATATTTTATATTTTATATTTTATATTTTATATTTTATATTTTATATTTTATATTTTATATTTTATATTTTATATTTTATATTTTATATTTTATATTTTATATTTTATATTTTATATTTTATATTTTATATTTTATATTTTATATTTTATATTTTATATTTTATATTTTATATTTTATATTTTATATTTTATATTTTATATTTTATATTTTATATTTTATATTTTATATTTTATATTTTATATTTTATATTTTATATTTTATATTTTATATTTTATATTTTATATTTTATATTTTATATTTTATATTTTATATTTTATATTTTATATTTTATATTTTATATTTTATATTTTATATTTTATATTTTATATTTTATATTTTATATTTTATATTTTATATTTTATATTTTATATTTTATATTTTATATTTTATATTTTATATTTTATATTTTATATTTTATATTTTATATTTTATATTTTATATTTTATATTTTATATTTTATATTTTATATTTTATATTTTATATTTTATATTTTATATTTTATATTTTATATTTTATATTTTATATTTTATATTTTATATTTTATATTTTATATTTTATATTTTATATTTTATATTTTATATTTTATATTTTATATTTTATATTTTATATTTTATATTTTATATTTTATATTTTATATTTTATATTTTATATTTTATATTTTATATTTTATATTTTATATTTTATATTTTATATTTTATATTTTATATTTTATATTTTATATTTTATATTTTATATTTTATATTTTATATTTTATATTTTATATTTTATATTTTATATTTTATATTTTATATTTTATATTTTATATTTTATATTTTATATTTTATATTTTATATTTTATATTTTATATTTTATATTTTATATTTTATATTTTATATTTTATATTTTATATTTTATATTTTATATTTTATATTTTATATTTTATATTTTATATTTTATATTTTATATTTTATATTTTATATTTTATATTTTATATTTTATATTTTATATTTTATATTTTATATTTTATATTTTATATTTTATATTTTATATTTTATATTTTATATTTTATATTTTATATTTTATATTTTATATTTTATATTTTATATTTTATATTTTATATTTTATATTTTATATTTTATATTTTATATTTTATATTTTATATTTTATATTTTATATTTTATATTTTATATTTTATATTTTATATTTTATATTTTATATTTTATATTTTATATTTTATATTTTATATTTTATATTTTATATTTTATATTTTATATTTTATATTTTATATTTTATATTTTATATTTTATATTTTATATTTTATATTTTATATTTTATATTTTATATTTTATATTTTATATTTTATATTTTATATTTTATATTTTATATTTTATATTTTATATTTTATATTTTATATTTTATATTTTATATTTTATATTTTATATTTTATATTTTATATTTTATATTTTATATTTTATATTTTATATTTTATATTTTATATTTTATATTTTATATTTTATATTTATATTTTATATTTTATATTTTATATTTTATATTTTATATTTTATATTTTATATTTTATATTTTATATTTTATATTTTATATTTTATATTTTATATTTTATATTTTATATTTTATATTTTATTTTATATTTTATATTTTATATTTTATATTTTATATTTTATATTTTATATTTTATATTTTATATTTTATATTTTATATTTTATATTTTATATTTTATATTTTATATTTTATATTTTATATTTTATATTTTATATTTTATATTTTATATTTTATATTTTATATTTTATATTTTATATTTTATATTTTATATTTTATATTTTATATTTTATATTTTATATTTTATATTTTATATTTTATATTTTATATTTTATATTTTATATTTTATATTTTATATTTTATATTTTATATTTTATTTTTATATTTTATATTTTATATTTTATATTTTATATTTTATATTTTATATTTTATATTTTATATTTTATATTTTATATTTTATATTTTATATTTTATATTTTATATTTTATATTTTATATTTTATATTTTATATTTTATATTTTATATTTTATATTTTATATTTTATATTTTATATTTTATATTTTATATTTTATATTTTATATTTTATATTTTATATTTTATATTTTATATTTTATATTTTATATTTTATATTTTATATTTTATATTTTATATTTTATATTTTATATTTTATATTTTATATTTTATATTTTATATTTTATATTTTATATTTTATATTTTATATTTTATATTTTATATTTTATATTTTATATTTTATATTTTATATTTTATATTTTATATTTTATATTTTATATTTTATATTTTATATTTTATATTTTATATTTTATTTTTATATTTTATATTTTATATTTTATATTTTATATTTTATATTTTATATTTTATATTTTATATTTTATATTTTATATTTTATATTTTATATTTTATATTTTATATTTTATATTTTATATTTTATATTTTATATTTTATATTTTATATTTTATATTTTATATTTTATATTTTATATTTTATATTTTATATTTTATATTTTATATTTTATATTTTATATTTTATATTTTATATTTTATATTTTATATTTTATATTTTATATTTTATATTTTATATTTTATATTTTATATTTTATATTTTATATTTTATATTTTATATTTTATATTTTATATTTTATATTTTATATTTTATATTTTATATTTTATATTTTATATTTTATATTTTATATTTTATATTTTATATTTTATATTTTATATTTTATATTTTATATTTTTATTTTATATTTTATATTTTATATTTTATATTTTATATTTTATATTTTATATTTTATATTTTATATTTTATATTTTATATTTTATATTTTATATTTTATATTTTATATTTTATATTTTATATTTTATATTTTATATTTTATATTTTATATTTTATATTTTATATTTTATATTTTATATTTTATATTTTATATTTTATATTTTATATTTTATTTATATTTTATATTTTATATTTTATATTTTATATTTTATATTTTATATTTTATATTTTATATTTTATATTTTATATTTTATATTTTATATTTTATATTTTATATTTTATATTTTATATTTTATATTTTATATTTTATATTTTATATTTTATATTTTATATTTTATATTTTATATTTTATATTTTATATTTTATATTTTATATTTTATATTTTATATTTTATATTTTATATTTTATATTTTATATTTTATATTTTATATTTTATATTTTATATTTTATATTTTATATTTTATATTTTATATTTATATTTTATATTTTATATTTTATATTTTATATTTTATATTTTATATTTTATATTTTATATTTTATATTTTATATTTTATATTTTATATTTTATATTTTATATTTTATATTTTATATTTTATATTTTATATTTTATATTTTATATTTTATATTTTATATTTTATATTTTATATTTTATATTTTATATTTTATATTTTATATTTTATATTTTATATTTTATATTTTATATTTTATATTTTATATTTTATATTTTATATTTTATATTTTATATTTATATTTTATATTTTATATTTTATATTTTATATTTTATATTTTATATTTTATATTTTATATTTTATATTTTATATTTTATATTTTATATTTTATATTTTATATTTTATATTTTATATTTTATATTTTATATTTTATATTTTATATTTTATATTTTATATTTTATATTTTATATTTTATATTTTATATTTTATATTTTATATTTTATATTTTATATTTTATATTTTATATTTTATATTTTATATTTTATATTTTATATTTTATATTTTATATTTTATATTTTATATTTTATATTTTATATTTTATATTTTATATTTTATATTTTATATTTTATATTTTATATTTTATATTTTATATTTTATATTTTATATTTTATATTTTATATTTTATATTTTATATTTTATATTTTATATTTTATATTTTATATTTTATATTTTATATTTTATATTTTATATTTTATATTTTATATTTTATATTTTATATTTTATATTTTATATTTTATATTTTATATTTTATATTTTATATTTTATATTTTATATTTTATATTTTATATTTTATATTTTATATTTTATATTTTATATTTTATATTTTATATTTTATATTTTATATTTTATATTTTATATTTTATATTTTATATTTTATATTTTATATTTTATATTTTATATTTTATATTTTATATTTTATATTTTATATTTTATATTTTATATTTTATATTTTATATTTTATATTTTATATTTTATATTTTATATTTTATATTTTATATTTTATATTTTATATTTTATATTTTATATTTTATATTTTATATTTTATATTTTATATTTTATATTTTATATTTTATATTTTATATTTTATATTTTATATTTTATATTTTATATTTTATATTTTATATTTTATATTTTATATTTTATATTTTATATTTTATATTTTATATTTTATATTTTATATTTTATATTTTATATTTTATATTTTATATTTTATATTTTATATTTTATATTTTATATTTTATATTTTATATTTTATATTTTATATTTTATATTTTATATTTTATATTTTATATTTTATATTTTATATTTTATATTTTATATTTTATATTTTATATTTTATATTTTATATTTTATATTTTATATTTTATATTTTATATTTTATATTTTATATTTTATATTTTATATTTTATATTTTATATTTTATATTTTATATTTTATATTTTATATTTTATATTTTATATTTTATATTTTATATTTTATATTTTATATTTTATATTTTATATTTTATATTTTATATTTTATATTTTATATTTTATATTTTATATTTTATATTTTATATTTTATATTTTATATTTTATATTTTATATTTTATATTTTATATTTTATATTTTATATTTTATATTTTATATTTTATATTTTATATTTTATATTTTATATTTTATATTTTATATTTTATATTTTATATTTTATATTTTATATTTTATATTTTATATTTTATATTTTATATTTTATATTTTATATTTTATATTTTATATTTTATATTTTATATTTTATATTTTATATTTTATATTTTATATTTTATATTTTATATTTTATATTTTATATTTTATATTTTATATTTTATATTTTATATTTTATATTTTATATTTTATATTTTATATTTTATATTTTATATTTTATATTTTATATTTTATATTTTATATTTTATATTTTATATTTTATATTTTATATTTTATATTTTATATTTTATATTTTATATTTTATATTTTATATTTTATATTTTATATTTTATATTTTATATTTATATTTTATATTTTATATTTTATATTTTATATTTTATATTTTATATTTTATATTTTATATTTTATATTTTATATTTTATATTTTATATTTTATATTTTATATTTTATATTTTATATTTTATATTTTATATTTTATATTTTATATTTTATATTTTATATTTTATATTTTATATTTTATATTTTATATTTTATATTTTATATTTTATATTTTATATTTTATATTTTATATTTTATATTTTATATTTTATATTTTATATTTTATATTTTATATTTTATATTTTATATTTTATATTTTATATTTTATATTTTATATTTTATATTTTATATTTTATATTTTATATTTTATATTTTATATTTTATATTTTATATTTTATATTTTATATTTTATATTTTTATATTTTATATTTTATATTTTATATTTTATATTTTATATTTTATATTTTATATTTTATATTTTATATTTTATATTTTATATTTTATATTTTATATTTTATATTTTATATTTATATTTTATATTTTATATTTTATATTTTATATTTTATATTTTATATTTTATATTTTATATTTTATATTTTATATTTTATATTTTATATTTTATATTTTATATTTTATATTTTATATTTTATATTTTATATTTTATATTTTATATTTTATATTTTATATTTTATATTTTATATTTTATATTTTATATTTTATATTTTATATTTTATATTTTATATTTTATATTTTATATTTTATATTTTATATTTTATATTTTATATTTTATATTTTATATTTTATATTTTATATTTTATATTTTATATTTTATATTTTATATTTTATATTTTATATTTTATATTTTATATTTTATATTTTATATTTTATATTTTATATTTTATATTTTATATTTTATATTTTATATTTTATATTTTATATTTTATATTTTATATTTTATATTTTATATTTTATATTTTATATTTTATATTTTATATTTTATATTTTATATTTTATATTTTATATTTTATATTTTATATTTTATATTTTATATTTTATATTTTATATTTTATATTTTATATTTTATATTTTATATTTTATATTTTATATTTTATATTTTATATTTTATATTTTATATTTTATATTTTATATTTTATATTTTATATTTTATATTTTATATTTTATATTTTATATTTTATATTTTATATTTTATATTTTATATTTTATATTTTATATTTTATATTTTATATTTTATATTTTATATTTTATATTTTATATTTTATATTTTATATTTTATATTTTATATTTTATATTTTATATTTTATATTTTATATTTTATATTTTATATTTTATATTTTATATTTTATATTTTATATTTTATATTTTATATTTTATATTTTATATTTTATATTTTATATTTTATATTTTATATTTTATATTTTATATTTTATATTTTATATTTTATATTTTATATTTTATATTTTATATTTTATATTTTATATTTTATATTTTATATTTTATATTTTATATTTTATATTTTATATTTTATATTTTATATTTTATATTTTATATTTTATATTTTATATTTTATATTTTATATTTTATATTTTATATTTTATATTTTATATTTTATATTTTATATTTTATATTTTATATTTTATATTTTATATTTTATATTTTATATTTTATATTTTATATTTTATATTTTATATTTTATATTTTATATTTTATATTTTATATTTTATATTTTATATTTTATATTTTATATTTTATATTTTATATTTTATATTTTATATTTTATATTTTATATTTTATATTTTATATTTTATATTTTATATTTTATATTTTATATTTTATATTTTATATTTTATATTTTATATTTTATATTTTATATTTTATATTTTATATTTTATATTTTATATTTTATATTTTATATTTTATATTTTATATTTTATATTTTATATTTTATATTTTATATTTTATATTTTATATTTTATATTTTATATTTTATATTTTATATTTTATATTTTATATTTTATATTTTATATTTTATATTTTATATTTTATATTTTATATTTTATATTTTATATTTTATATTTTATATTTTATATTTTATATTTTATATTTATATTTTATATTTTATATTTTATATTTTATATTTTATATTTTATATTTTATATTTTATATTTTATATTTTATATTTTATATTTTATATTTTATATTTTATATTTTATATTTTATATTTTATATTTTATATTTTATATTTTATATTTTATATTTTATATTTTATATTTTATATTTTATATTTTATATTTTATATTTTATATTTTATATTTTATATTTTATATTTTATATTTTATATTTTATATTTTATATTTTATATTTTATATTTTATATTTTATATTTTATATTTTATATTTTATATTTTATATTTTATATTTTATATTTTATATTTTATATTTTATATTTTATATTTTATATTTTATATTTTATATTTTATATTTTATATTTTATATTTTATATTTTATATTTTATATTTTATATTTTATATTTTATATTTTATATTTTATATTTTATATTTTATATTTTATATTTTATATTTTATATTTTATATTTTATATTTTATATTTTATATTTTATATTTTATATTTTATATTTTATATTTTATATTTTATATTTTATATTTTATATTTTATATTTTATATTTTATATTTTATATTTTATATTTTATATTTTATATTTTATATTTTATATTTTATATTTTATATTTTATATTTTATATTTTATATTTTATATTTTATATTTTATATTTTATATTTTATATTTTATATTTTATATTTTATATTTTATATTTTATATTTTATATTTTATATTTTATATTTTATATTTTATATTTTATATTTTATATTTTATATTTTATATTTTATATTTTATATTTTATATTTTATATTTTATATTTTATATTTTATATTTTATATTTTATATTTTATATTTTATATTTTATATTTTATATTTTATATTTTATATTTTATATTTTATATTTTATATTTTATATTTTATATTTTATATTTTATATTTTATATTTTATATTTTATATTTTATATTTTATATTTTATATTTTATATTTTATATTTTATATTTTATATTTTATATTTTATATTTTATATTTTATATTTTATATTTTATATTTTATATTTTATATTTTATATTTTATATTTTATATTTTATATTTTATATTTTATATTTTATATTTTATATTTTATATTTTATATTTTATATTTTATATTTTATATTTTATATTTTATATTTTATATTTTATATTTTATATTTTATATTTTATATTTTATATTTTATATTTTATATTTTATATTTTATATTTTATATTTTATATTTTATATTTTATATTTTATATTTTATATTTTATATTTTATATTTTATATTTTATATTTTATATTTTATATTTTATATTTTATATTTTATATTTTATATTTTATATTTTATATTTTATATTTTATATTTTATATTTTATATTTTATATTTTATATTTTATATTTTATATTTTATATTTTATATTTTATATTTTATATTTTATATTTTATATTTTATATTTTATATTTTATATTTTATATTTTATATTTTATATTTTATATTTTATATTTTATATTTTATATTTTATATTTTATATTTTATATTTTATATTTTATATTTTATATTTTATATTTTATATTTTATATTTTATATTTTATATTTTATATTTTATATTTTATATTTTATATTTTATATTTTATATTTTATATTTTATATTTTATATTTTATATTTTATATTTTATATTTTATATTTTATATTTTATATTTTATATTTTATATTTTATATTTTATATTTTATATTTTATATTTTATATTTTATATTTTATATTTTATATTTTATATTTTATATTTTATATTTTATATTTTATATTTTATATTTTATATTTTATATTTTATATTTTATATTTTATATTTTATATTTTATATTTTATATTTTATATTTTATATTTTATATTTTATATTTTATATTTTATATTTTATATTTTATATTTTATATTTTATATTTTATATTTTATATTTTATATTTTATATTTTATATTTTATATTTTATATTTTATATTTTATATTTTATATTTTATATTTTATATTTTATATTTTATATTTTATATTTTATATTTTATATTTTATATTTTATATTTTATATTTTATATTTTATATTTTATATTTTATATTTTATATTTTATATTTTATATTTTATATTTTATATTTTATATTTTATATTTTATATTTTATATTTTATATTTTATATTTTATATTTTATATTTTATATTTTATATTTTATATTTTATATTTTATATTTTATATTTTATATTTTATATTTTATATTTTATATTTTATATTTTATATTTTATATTTTATATTTTATATTTTATATTTTATATTTTATATTTTATATTTTATATTTTATATTTTATATTTTATATTTTATATTTTATATTTTATATTTTATATTTTATATTTTATATTTTATATTTTATATTTTATATTTTATATTTTATATTTTATATTTTATATTTTATATTTTATATTTTATATTTTATATTTTATATTTTATATTTTATATTTTATATTTTATATTTTATATTTTATATTTTATATTTTATATTTTATATTTTATATTTTATATTTTATATTTTATATTTTATATTTTATATTTTATATTTTATATTTTATATTTTATATTTTATATTTTATATTTTATATTTTATATTTTATATTTTATATTTTATATTTTATATTTTATATTTTATATTTTATATTTTATATTTTATATTTTATATTTTATATTTTATATTTTATATTTTATATTTTATATTTTATATTTTATATTTTATATTTTATATTTTATATTTTATATTTTATATTTTATATTTTATATTTTATATTTTATATTTTATATTTTATATTTTATATTTTATATTTTATATTTTATATTTTATATTTTATATTTTATATTTTATATTTTATATTTTATATTTTATATTTTATATTTTATATTTTATATTTTATATTTTATATTTTATATTTTATATTTTATATTTTATATTTTATATTTTATATTTTATATTTTATATTTTATATTTTATATTTTATATTTTATATTTTATATTTTATATTTTATATTTTATATTTTATATTTTATATTTTATATTTTATATTTTATATTTTATATTTTATATTTTATATTTTATATTTTATATTTTATATTTTATATTTTATATTTTATATTTTATATTTTATATTTTATATTTTATATTTTATATTTTATATTTTATATTTTATATTTTATATTTTATATTTTATATTTTATATTTTATATTTTATATTTTATATTTTATATTTTATATTTTATATTTTATATTTTATATTTTATATTTTATATTTTATATTTTATATTTTATATTTTATATTTTATATTTTATATTTTATATTTTATATTTTATATTTTATATTTTATATTTTATATTTTATATTTTATATTTTATATTTTATATTTTATATTTTATATTTTATATTTTATATTTTATATTTTATATTTTATATTTTATATTTTATATTTTATATTTTATATTTTATATTTTATATTTTATATTTTATATTTTATATTTTATATTTTATATTTTATATTTTATATTTTATATTTTATATTTTATATTTTATATTTTATATTTTATATTTTATATTTTATATTTTATATTTTATATTTTATATTTTATATTTTATATTTTATATTTTATATTTTATATTTTATATTTTATATTTTATATTTTATATTTTATATTTTATATTTTATATTTTATATTTTATATTTTATATTTTATATTTTATATTTTATATTTTATATTTTATATTTTATATTTTATATTTTATATTTTATATTTTATATTTTATATTTTATATTTTATATTTTATATTTTATATTTTATATTTTATATTTTATATTTTATATTTTATATTTTATATTTTATATTTTATATTTTATATTTTATATTTTATATTTTATATTTTATATTTTATATTTTATATTTTATATTTTATATTTTATATTTTATATTTTATATTTTATATTTTATATTTTATATTTTATATTTTATATTTTATATTTTATATTTTATATTTTATATTTTATATTTTATATTTTATATTTTATATTTTATATTTTATATTTTATATTTTATATTTTATATTTTATATTTTATATTTTATATTTTATATTTTATATTTTATATTTTATATTTTATATTTTATATTTTATATTTTATATTTTATATTTTATATTTTATATTTTATATTTTATATTTTATATTTTATATTTTATATTTTATATTTTATATTTTATATTTTATATTTTATATTTTATATTTTATATTTTATATTTTATATTTTATATTTTATATTTTATATTTTATATTTTATATTTTATATTTTATATTTTATATTTTATATTTTATATTTTATATTTTATATTTTATATTTTATATTTTATATTTTATATTTTATATTTTATATTTTATATTTTATATTTTATATTTTATATTTTATATTTTATATTTTATATTTTATATTTTATATTTTATATTTTATATTTTATATTTTATATTTTATATTTTATATTTTATATTTTATATTTTATATTTTATATTTTATATTTTATATTTTATATTTTATATTTTATATTTTATATTTTATATTTTATATTTTATATTTTATATTTTATATTTTATATTTTATATTTTATATTTTATATTTTATATTTTATATTTTATATTTTATATTTTATATTTTATATTTTATATTTTATATTTTATATTTTATATTTTATATTTTATATTTTATATTTTATATTTTATATTTTATATTTTATATTTTATATTTTATATTTTATATTTTATATTTTATATTTTATATTTTATATTTTATATTTTATATTTTATATTTTATATTTTATATTTTATATTTTATATTTTATATTTTATATTTTATATTTTATATTTTATATTTTATATTTTATATTTTATATTTTATATTTTATATTTTATATTTTATATTTTATATTTTATATTTTATATTTTATATTTTATATTTTATATTTTATATTTTATATTTTATATTTTATATTTTATATTTTATATTTTATATTTTATATTTTATATTTTATATTTTATATTTTATATTTTATATTTTATATTTTATATTTTATATTTTATATTTTATATTTTATATTTTATATTTTATATTTTATATTTTATATTTTATATTTTATATTTTATATTTTATATTTTATATTTTATATTTTATATTTTATATTTTATATTTTATATTTTATATTTTATATTTTATATTTTATATTTTATATTTTATATTTTATATTTTATATTTTATATTTTATATTTTATATTTTATATTTTATATTTTATATTTTATATTTTATATTTTATATTTTATATTTTATATTTTATATTTTATATTTTATATTTTATATTTTATATTTTATATTTTATATTTTATATTTTATATTTTATATTTTATATTTTATATTTTATATTTTATATTTTATATTTTATATTTTATATTTTATATTTTATATTTTATATTTTATATTTTATATTTTATATTTTATATTTTATATTTTATATTTTATATTTTATATTTTATATTTTATATTTTATATTTTATATTTTATATTTTATATTTTATATTTTATATTTTATATTTTATATTTTATATTTTATATTTTATATTTTATATTTTATATTTTATATTTTATATTTTATATTTTATATTTTATATTTTATATTTTATATTTTATATTTTATATTTTATATTTTATATTTTATATTTTATATTTTATATTTTATATTTTATATTTTATATTTTATATTTTATATTTTATATTTTATATTTTATATTTTATATTTTATATTTTATATTTTATATTTTATATTTTATATTTTATATTTTATATTTTATATTTTATATTTTATATTTTATATTTTATATTTTATATTTTATATTTTATATTTTATATTTTATATTTTATATTTTATATTTTATATTTTATATTTTATATTTTATATTTTATATTTTATATTTTATATTTTATATTTTATATTTTATATTTTATATTTTATATTTTATATTTTATATTTTATATTTTATATTTTATATTTTATATTTTATATTTTATATTTTATATTTTATATTTTATATTTTATATTTTATATTTTATATTTTATATTTTATATTTTATATTTTATATTTTATATTTTATATTTTATATTTTATATTTTATATTTTATATTTTATATTTTATATTTTATATTTTATATTTTATATTTTATATTTTATATTTTATATTTTATATTTTATATTTTATATTTTATATTTTATATTTTATATTTTATATTTTATATTTTATATTTTATATTTTATATTTTATATTTTATATTTTATATTTTATATTTTATATTTTATATTTTATATTTTATATTTTATATTTTATATTTTATATTTTATATTTTATATTTTATATTTTATATTTTATATTTTATATTTTATATTTTATATTTTATATTTTATATTTTATATTTTATATTTTATATTTTATATTTTATATTTTATATTTTATATTTTATATTTTATATTTTATATTTTATATTTTATATTTTATATTTTATATTTTATATTTTATATTTTATATTTTATATTTTATATTTTATATTTTATATTTTATATTTTATATTTTATATTTTATATTTTATATTTTATATTTTATATTTTATATTTTATATTTTATATTTTATATTTTATATTTTATATTTTATATTTTATATTTTATATTTTATATTTTATATTTTATATTTTATATTTTATATTTTATATTTTATATTTTATATTTTATATTTTATATTTTATATTTTATATTTTATATTTTATATTTTATATTTTATATTTTATATTTTATATTTTATATTTTATATTTTATATTTTATATTTTATATTTTATATTTTATATTTTATATTTTATATTTTATATTTTATATTTTATATTTTATATTTTATATTTTATATTTTATATTTTATATTTTATATTTTATATTTTATATTTTATATTTTATATTTTATATTTTATATTTTATATTTTATATTTTATATTTTATATTTTATATTTTATATTTTATATTTTATATTTTATATTTTATATTTTATATTTTATATTTTATATTTTATATTTTATATTTTATATTTTATATTTTATATTTTATATTTTATATTTTATATTTTATATTTTATATTTTATATTTTATATTTTATATTTTATATTTTATATTTTATATTTTATATTTTATATTTTATATTTTATATTTTATATTTTATATTTTATATTTTATATTTTATATTTTATATTTTATATTTTATATTTTATATTTTATATTTTATATTTTATATTTTATATTTTATATTTTATATTTTATATTTTATATTTTATATTTTATATTTTATATTTTATATTTTATATTTTATATTTTATATTTTATATTTTATATTTTATATTTTATATTTTATATTTTATATTTTATATTTTATATTTTATATTTTATATTTTATATTTTATATTTTATATTTTATATTTTATATTTTATATTTTATATTTTATATTTTATATTTTATATTTTATATTTTATATTTTATATTTTATATTTTATATTTTATATTTTATATTTTATATTTTATATTTTATATTTTATATTTTATATTTTATATTTTATATTTTATATTTTATATTTTATATTTTATATTTTATATTTTATATTTTATATTTTATATTTTATATTTTATATTTTATATTTTATATTTTATATTTTATATTTTATATTTTATATTTTATATTTTATATTTTATATTTTATATTTTATATTTTATATTTTATATTTTATATTTTATATTTTATATTTTATATTTTATATTTTATATTTTATATTTTATATTTTATATTTTATATTTTATATTTTATATTTTATATTTTATATTTTATATTTTATATTTTATATTTTATATTTTATATTTTATATTTTATATTTTATATTTTATATTTTATATTTTATATTTTATATTTTATATTTTATATTTTATATTTTATATTTTATATTTTATATTTTATATTTTATATTTTATATTTTATATTTTATATTTTATATTTTATATTTTATATTTTATATTTTATATTTTATATTTTATATTTTATATTTTATATTTTATATTTTATATTTTATATTTTATATTTTATATTTTATATTTTATATTTTATATTTTATATTTTATATTTTATATTTTATATTTTATATTTTATATTTTATATTTTATATTTTATATTTTATATTTTATATTTTATATTTTATATTTTATATTTTATATTTTATATTTTATATTTTATATTTTATATTTTATATTTTATATTTTATATTTTATATTTTATATTTTATATTTTATATTTTATATTTTATATTTTATATTTTATATTTTATATTTTATATTTTATATTTTATATTTTATATTTTATATTTTATATTTTATATTTTATATTTTATATTTTATATTTTATATTTTATATTTTATATTTTATATTTTATATTTTATATTTTATATTTTATATTTTATATTTTATATTTTATATTTTATATTTTATATTTTATATTTTATATTTTATATTTTATATTTTATATTTTATATTTTATATTTTATATTTTATATTTTATATTTTATATTTTATATTTTATATTTTATATTTTATATTTTATATTTTATATTTTATATTTTATATTTTATATTTTATATTTTATATTTTATATTTTATATTTTATATTTTATATTTTATATTTTATATTTTATATTTTATATTTTATATTTTATATTTTATATTTTATATTTTATATTTTATATTTTATATTTTATATTTTATATTTTATATTTTATATTTTATATTTTATATTTTATATTTTATATTTTATATTTTATATTTTATATTTTATATTTTATATTTTATATTTTATATTTTATATTTTATATTTTATATTTTATATTTTATATTTTATATTTTATATTTTATATTTTATATTTTATATTTTATATTTTATATTTTATATTTTATATTTTATATTTTATATTTTATATTTTATATTTTATATTTTATATTTTATATTTTATATTTTATATTTTATATTTTATATTTTATATTTTATATTTTATATTTTATATTTTATATTTTATATTTTATATTTTATATTTTATATTTTATATTTTATATTTTATATTTTATATTTTATATTTTATATTTTATATTTTATATTTTATATTTTATATTTTATATTTTATATTTTATATTTTATATTTTATATTTTATATTTTATATTTTATATTTTATATTTTATATTTTATATTTTATATTTTATATTTTATATTTTATATTTTATATTTTATATTTTATATTTTATATTTTATATTTTATATTTTATATTTTATATTTTATATTTTATATTTTATATTTTATATTTTATATTTTATATTTTATATTTTATATTTTATATTTTATATTTTATATTTTATATTTTATATTTTATATTTTATATTTTATATTTTATATTTTATATTTTATATTTTATATTTTATATTTTATATTTTATATTTTATATTTTATATTTTATATTTTATATTTTATATTTTATATTTTATATTTTATATTTTATATTTTATATTTTATATTTTATATTTTATATTTTATATTTTATATTTTATATTTTATATTTTATATTTTATATTTTATATTTTATATTTTATATTTTATATTTTATATTTTATATTTTATATTTTATATTTTATATTTTATATTTTATATTTTATATTTTATATTTTATATTTTATATTTTATATTTTATATTTTATATTTTATATTTTATATTTTATATTTTATATTTTATATTTTATATTTTATATTTTATATTTTATATTTTATATTTTATATTTTATATTTTATATTTTATATTTTATATTTTATATTTTATATTTTATATTTTATATTTTATATTTTATATTTTATATTTTATATTTTATATTTTATATTTTATATTTTATATTTTATATTTTATATTTTATATTTTATATTTTATATTTTATATTTTATATTTTATATTTTATATTTTATATTTTATATTTTATATTTTATATTTTATATTTTATATTTTATATTTTATATTTTATATTTTATATTTTATATTTTATATTTTATATTTTATATTTTATATTTTATATTTTATATTTTATATTTTATATTTTATATTTTATATTTTATATTTTATATTTTATATTTTATATTTTATATTTTATATTTTATATTTTATATTTTATATTTTATATTTTATATTTTATATTTTATATTTTATATTTTATATTTTATATTTTATATTTTATATTTTATATTTTATATTTTATATTTTATATTTTATATTTTATATTTTATATTTTATATTTTATATTTTATATTTTATATTTTATATTTTATATTTTATATTTTATATTTTATATTTTATATTTTATATTTTATATTTTATATTTTATATTTTATATTTTATATTTTATATTTTATATTTTATATTTTATATTTTATATTTTATATTTTATATTTTATATTTTATATTTTATATTTTATATTTTATATTTTATATTTTATATTTTATATTTTATATTTTATATTTTATATTTTATATTTTATATTTTATATTTTATATTTTATATTTTATATTTTATATTTTATATTTTATATTTTATATTTTATATTTTATATTTTATATTTTATATTTTATATTTTATATTTTATATTTTATATTTTATATTTTATATTTTATATTTTATATTTTATATTTTATATTTTATATTTTATATTTTATATTTTATATTTTATATTTTATATTTTATATTTTATATTTTATATTTTATATTTTATATTTTATATTTTATATTTTATATTTTATATTTTATATTTTATATTTTATATTTTATATTTTATATTTTATATTTTATATTTTATATTTTATATTTTATATTTTATATTTTATATTTTATATTTTATATTTTATATTTTATATTTTATATTTTATATTTTATATTTTATATTTTATATTTTATATTTTATATTTTATATTTTATATTTTATATTTTATATTTTATATTTTATATTTTATATTTTATATTTTATATTTTATATTTTATATTTTATATTTTATATTTTATATTTTATATTTTATATTTTATATTTTATATTTTATATTTTATATTTTATATTTTATATTTTATATTTTATATTTTATATTTTATATTTTATATTTTATATTTTATATTTTATATTTTATATTTTATATTTTATATTTTATATTTTATATTTTATATTTTATATTTTATATTTTATATTTTATATTTTATATTTTATATTTTATATTTTATATTTTATATTTTATATTTTATATTTTATATTTTATATTTTATATTTTATATTTTATATTTTATATTTTATATTTTATATTTTATATTTTATATTTTATATTTTATATTTTATATTTTATATTTTATATTTTATATTTTATATTTTATATTTTATATTTTATATTTTATATTTTATATTTTATATTTTATATTTTATATTTTATATTTTATATTTTATATTTTATATTTTATATTTTATATTTTATATTTTATATTTTATATTTTATATTTTATATTTTATATTTTATATTTTATATTTTATATTTTATATTTTATATTTTATATTTTATATTTTATATTTTATATTTTATATTTTATATTTTATATTTTATATTTTATATTTTATATTTTATATTTTATATTTTATATTTTATATTTTATATTTTATATTTTATATTTTATATTTTATATTTTATATTTTATATTTTATATTTTATATTTTATATTTTATATTTTATATTTTATATTTTATATTTTATATTTTATATTTTATATTTTATATTTTATATTTTATATTTTATATTTTATATTTTATATTTTATATTTTATATTTTATATTTTATATTTTATATTTTATATTTTATATTTTATATTTTATATTTTATATTTTATATTTTATATTTTATATTTTATATTTTATATTTTATATTTTATATTTTATATTTTATATTTTATATTTTATATTTTATATTTTATATTTTATATTTTATATTTTATATTTTATATTTTATATTTTATATTTTATATTTTATATTTTATATTTTATATTTTATATTTTATATTTTATATTTTATATTTTATATTTTATATTTTATATTTTATATTTTATATTTTATATTTTATATTTTATATTTTATATTTTATATTTTATATTTTATATTTTATATTTTATATTTTATATTTTATATTTTATATTTTATATTTTATATTTTATATTTTATATTTTATATTTTATATTTTATATTTTATATTTTATATTTTATATTTTATATTTTATATTTTATATTTTATATTTTATATTTTATATTTTATATTTTATATTTTATATTTTATATTTTATATTTTATATTTTATATTTTATATTTTATATTTTATATTTTATATTTTATATTTTATATTTTATATTTTATATTTTATATTTTATATTTTATATTTTATATTTTATATTTTATATTTTATATTTTATATTTTATATTTTATATTTTATATTTTATATTTTATATTTTATATTTTATATTTTATATTTTATATTTTATATTTTATATTTTATATTTTATATTTTATATTTTATATTTTATATTTTATATTTTATATTTTATATTTTATATTTTATATTTTATATTTTATATTTTATATTTTATATTTTATATTTTATATTTTATATTTTATATTTTATATTTTATATTTTATATTTTATATTTTATATTTTATATTTTATATTTTATATTTTATATTTTATATTTTATATTTTATATTTTATATTTTATATTTTATATTTTATATTTTATATTTTATATTTTATATTTTATATTTTATATTTTATATTTTATATTTTATATTTTATATTTTATATTTTATATTTTATATTTTATATTTTATATTTTATATTTTATATTTTATATTTTATATTTTATATTTTATATTTTATATTTTATATTTTATATTTTATATTTTATATTTTATATTTTATATTTTATATTTTATATTTTATATTTTATATTTTATATTTTATATTTTATATTTTATATTTTATATTTTATATTTTATATTTTATATTTTATATTTTATATTTTATATTTTATATTTTATATTTTATATTTTATATTTTATATTTTATATTTTATATTTTATATTTTATATTTTATATTTTATATTTTATATTTTATATTTTATATTTTATATTTTATATTTTATATTTTATATTTTATATTTTATATTTTATATTTTATATTTTATATTTTATATTTTATATTTTATATTTTATATTTTATATTTTATATTTTATATTTTATATTTTATATTTTATATTTTATATTTTATATTTTATATTTTATATTTTATATTTTATATTTTATATTTTATATTTTATATTTTATATTTTATATTTTATATTTTATATTTTATATTTTATATTTTATATTTTATATTTTATATTTTATATTTTATATTTTATATTTTATATTTTATATTTTATATTTTATATTTTATATTTTATATTTTATATTTTATATTTTATATTTTATATTTTATATTTTATATTTTATATTTTATATTTTATATTTTATATTTTATATTTTATATTTTATATTTTATATTTTATATTTTATATTTTATATTTTATATTTTATATTTTATATTTTATATTTTATATTTTATATTTTATATTTTATATTTTATATTTTATATTTTATATTTTATATTTTATATTTTATATTTTATATTTTATATTTTATATTTTATATTTTATATTTTATATTTTATATTTTATATTTTATATTTTATATTTTATATTTTATATTTTATATTTTATATTTTATATTTTATATTTTATATTTTATATTTTATATTTTATATTTTATATTTTATATTTTATATTTTATATTTTATATTTTATATTTTATATTTTATATTTTATATTTTATATTTTATATTTTATATTTTATATTTTATATTTTATATTTTATATTTTATATTTTATATTTTATATTTTATATTTTATATTTTATATTTTATATTTTATATTTTATATTTTATATTTTATATTTTATATTTTATATTTTATATTTTATATTTTATATTTTATATTTTATATTTTATATTTTATATTTTATATTTTATATTTTATATTTTATATTTTATATTTTATATTTTATATTTTATATTTTATATTTTATATTTTATATTTTATATTTTATATTTTATATTTTATATTTTATATTTTATATTTTATATTTTATATTTTATATTTTATATTTTATATTTTATATTTTATATTTTATATTTTATATTTTATATTTTATATTTTATATTTTATATTTTATATTTTATATTTTATATTTTATATTTTATATTTTATATTTTATATTTTATATTTTATATTTTATATTTTATATTTTATATTTTATATTTTATATTTTATATTTTATATTTTATATTTTATATTTTATATTTTATATTTTATATTTTATATTTTATATTTTATATTTTATATTTTATATTTTATATTTTATATTTTATATTTTATATTTTATATTTTATATTTTATATTTTATATTTTATATTTTATATTTTATATTTTATATTTTATATTTTATATTTTATATTTTATATTTTATATTTTATATTTTATATTTTATATTTTATTTTATATTTTATATTTTATATTTTATATTTTATATTTTATATTTTATATTTTATATTTTATATTTTATATTTTATATTTTATATTTTATATTTTATATTTTATATTTTATATTTTATATTTTATATTTTATATTTTATATTTTATATTTTATATTTTATATTTTATATTTTATATTTTATATTTTATATTTTATATTTTATATTTTATATTTTATATTTTATATTTTATATTTTATATTTTATATTTTATATTTTATATTTTATATTTTATATTTTATATTTTATATTTTATATTTTATATTTTATATTTTATATTTTATATTTTATATTTTATATTTTATATTTTATATTTTATATTTTATATTTTATATTTTATATTTTATATTTTATATTTTATATTTTATATTTTATATTTTATATTTTATATTTTATATTTTATATTTTATATTTTATATTTTATATTTTATATTTTATATTTTATATTTTATATTTTATATTTTATATTTTATATTTTATATTTTATATTTTATATTTTATATTTTATATTTTATATTTTATATTTTATATTTTATATTTTATATTTTATATTTTATATTTTATATTTTATATTTTATATTTTATATTTTATATTTTATATTTTATATTTTATATTTTATATTTTATATTTTATATTTTATATTTTATATTTTATATTTTATATTTTATATTTTATATTTTATATTTTATATTTTATATTTTATATTTTATATTTTATATTTTATATTTTATATTTTATATTTTATATTTTATATTTTATATTTTATATTTTATATTTTATATTTTATATTTTATATTTTATATTTTATATTTTATATTTTATATTTTATATTTTATATTTTATATTTTATATTTTATATTTTATATTTTATATTTTATATTTTATATTTTATATTTTATATTTTATATTTTATATTTTATATTTTATATTTTATATTTTATATTTTATATTTTATATTTTATATTTTATATTTTATATTTTATATTTTATATTTTATATTTTATATTTTATATTTTATATTTTATATTTTATATTTTATATTTTATATTTTATATTTTATATTTTATATTTTATATTTTATATTTTATATTTTATATTTTATATTTTATATTTTATATTTTATATTTTATATTTTATATTTTATATTTTATATTTTATATTTTATATTTTATATTTTATATTTTATATTTTATATTTTATATTTTATATTTTATATTTTATATTTTATATTTTATATTTTATATTTTATATTTTATATTTTATATTTTATATTTTATATTTTATATTTTATATTTTATATTTTATATTTTATATTTTATATTTTATATTTTATATTTTATATTTTATATTTTATATTTTATATTTTATATTTTATATTTTATATTTTATATTTTATATTTTATATTTTATATTTTATATTTTATATTTTATATTTTATATTTTATATTTTATATTTTATATTTTATATTTTATATTTTATATTTTATATTTTATATTTTATATTTTATATTTTATATTTTATATTTTATATTTTATATTTTATATTTTATATTTTATATTTTATATTTTATATTTTATATTTTATATTTTATATTTTATATTTTATATTTTATATTTTATATTTTATATTTTATATTTTATATTTTATATTTTATATTTTATATTTTATATTTTATATTTTATATTTTATATTTTATATTTTATATTTTATATTTTATATTTTATATTTTATATTTTATATTTTATATTTTATATTTTATATTTTATATTTTATATTTTATATTTTATATTTTATATTTTATATTTTATATTTTATATTTTATATTTTATATTTTATATTTTATATTTTATATTTTATATTTTATATTTTATATTTTATATTTTTATATTTTATATTTTATATTTTATATTTTATATTTTATATTTATATTTATATTTTATATTTTATATTTTATATTTTATATTTTATATTTTATATTTTATATTTTATATTTTATATTTTATATTTTATATTTTATATTTTATATTTTATATTTTATATTTTATATTTTATATTTTATATTTTATATTTTATATTTTATATTTTATATTTTATATTTTATATTTTATATTTTATATTTTATATTTTATATTTTATATTTTATATTTTATATTTTATATTTTATATTTTATATTTTATATTTTATATTTTATTTTTATATTTTATATTTTATATTTTATATTTTATATTTTATATTTTATATTTTATATTTTATATTTTATATTTTATATTTTATATTTTATATTTTATATTTTATATTTTATATTTTATATTTTATATTTTATATTTTATATTTTATATTTTATATTTTATATTTTATATTTTATATTTTATATTTTATATTTTATATTTTATATTTTATATTTTATATTTTATATTTTATATTTTATATTTTATATTTTATATTTTATATTTATATTTTATATTTTATATTTTATATTTTATATTTTATATTTTATATTTATATTTTATATTTTATATTTTATATTTTATATTTTATATTTTATATTTTATATTTTATATTTTATATTTATATTTTATATTTTATATTTTATATTTTATATTTTATATTTTATATTTTATATTTTATATTTTATATTTTATATTTTATATTTTATATTTTATATTTATATTTTATATTTTATATTTTATATTTTATATTTTATATTTTATATTTTATATTTTATATTTTATATTTTATATTTTATATTTTATATTTTATATTTTATATTTATATTTTATATTTTATATTTTATATTTTATATTTTATATTTTATATTTTATATTTATATTTTTATATTTTATATTTTATATTTTATATTTTATATTTTATATTTTATATTTTATATTTTATATTTTATATTTTAATATTTTATATTTTATATTTTATATTTTATATTTTATATTTTATATTTTATATTTTATATTTTATATTTTATATTTTATATTTTATATTTATATTTTATATTTTATATTTTATATTTTATATTTTATATTTTATATTTTATATTTTATATTTTATATTTTATATTTTATATTTTATATTTATATTTTATATTTTATATTTTATATTTTATATTTTATATTTTATATTTTATATTTTATATTTTATATTTTATATTTTATATTTTATATTTTATATTTTATATTTTATTTTTATATTTATATTTTATATTTTATATTTTATATTTTATATTTTATATTTTATATTTTATATTTTATATTTTATATTTTATATTTTATATTTTATATTTTATATTTTATATTTTATATTTTATATTTTATATTTTATATTTTATATTTTATATTTTATATTTTATATTTTATATTTTTATATTTTATATTTTATATTTTATATTTTATATTTTATATTTTATATTTTATATTTTATATTTTATATTTTATTTTATATTTTATATTTTATATTTTATATTTTATATTTTATATTTTATATTTTATATTTTATATTTATATTTTATATTTTATATTTTATATTTTATATTTTATATTTTATATTTTATATTTTATATTTTATATTTTATATTTTATATTTTATATTTTATATTTTATATTTATATTTTATATTTTATATTTTATATTTTATATTTTATATTTTATATTTATATTTTATATTTTATATTTTATATTTTATATTTTATATTTTATATTTTATATTTTATATTTTATATTTTATATTTTATATTTTATATTTTATATTTTATATTTATATTTTATATTTTATATTTTATATTTTATATTTTTATATTTTATATTTTATATTTTATATTTTATTTTTATATTTTATATTTTTATATTTTATATTTTATATTTTATATTTTATATTTTATATTTTATATTTTATATTTTATATTTTAATTTTATATTTTATATTTTATATTTTATTTTATATTTTATATTTTTATTTTTATATTTTATATTTATATTTTATATTTATTTTATATTTTATATTTTATATTTATATTTTATATTTTTATTTTATATTTTTATATTTTATATTTTATATTTTATATTTATATTTATATTTTATATTTTATATTTTATATTTTATATTTTATATTTTATATTTATATTTTATATTTTTATATTTTATATTTTATATTTATATTTTATATTTTATATTTTATATTTTATATTTTATATTTTATTTTTAATTTTTATTTTATATTTTATATTTTATATTTTATATTTTATTTTATATTTTTATTTTATATTTTATATTTTATATTTTATATTTTTATATTTTATATTTTATATTTTATTTTTATTTTATATTTTATATTTTATATTTTATATTTTATATTTTATATTTTATTTTTATATTTTATATTTATATTTTTATATTTTATATTTTATATTTTATATTTTATTTTATTTTATATTTTATATTTTTTTTATATTATTTATTTTTATATTTATCTAATTTTTTAATTTATTTATTATTATATTTAATATTTTATTTATTTTTTTTATTTTATTTATTTTTTTATTATTTTTTATTTTTTTTATTTTATTATTTTTTTTTATTTTTTTTTATTTATTTTTATATTTTTTATTTTATTATTTATTTATTTTATTTATATTATTTTTTATTATTTTTTTTATTTTATTTTTATTTTAATATTTTTTTATTTTTTTATTTTTTTTATTTATTTTTTTTTTTATATTTTTATTATTTTTTATTTTTTATTTTTATATTTTTTTTTTTTTTTTTAATTTTTTTTTTTATATTTTTATTTTATTTTTTTTTTTTTATTTATTTAATTTTTTTTTATTTTATATTTATTTTATTTATTTTTTTTTATTTTATTTATTTTTATATTTTATATTTTATATTTTATATTTTATATTTTATATTTTATATTTTAATATTTTATATTTTATATTTTATATTTTATATTTTATATTTTATATTTATATTTTATATTTTTTTATATTTTATATTTTATATTTTATATTTTATATTTTTATATTTTATATTTATTTTTATTTTATATTTTATATTTTATATTTTAAATATTTTATATTTTATATTTTATATTTTATATTTTTATTTTATTTTTTTTATATTTTATATTTATATTTTATTTTATATTTTATATTTATATTTTAATATTTTATATTTTATATTTATATTTTATATTTTATATTTTATATTTTATATTTTATATTTTATATTTATATTTTATATTTTATATTTTATATTTTATATTTTATATTTTATATTTTATATTTTATATTTTATATTTTATATTTTATATTTTATATTTTATATATTTTATATTTTATATTTTATATTTTATATTTTATATTTTATATTTTATATTTTATATTTTATATTTTATATTTTTATATTTTATATTTTATATTTATATTTAAATATTTTATATTTTATATTTTATATTTATATTTTATATTTATATTTTATATTTTATATTTTATATTTTATATTTTATATCTTTATATTTATATTTTATATTTTATTTTTATTTTATATTTTATATTTTATATTTTATTTTTATATTTTATATTTTATATTTTATATTTTTATTTTATATTTTATATTTTATTTTTATATTTTATATTTTTAATTTTATATTTTATATTTTTATTTTATATTTTAATATTTTATATTTTATATTTTATATTTTATATTTTATATTTTATATTTTATATTTT